>NC_058130.1:611476563-611530336 GCF_016433145.1 Gracilinanus agilis
GGAGGAAGGGAGGAAGGAAGGAAAGAAGAGATGGAGGAAGGAAGAGATGGAGGGAGGGAGGAAGGGAGTGAGGGAGGAAGGAAGGAAGGAAAGAAGGAAAGAAGAGATGGAGGAAGGGAGGGAAGACGGGAGGGAGGAAAAGGTGGAAAAGAAGGAAAAGATAGAAAGATGAAAGGAATGAAATCAGTTATTCAGTCAATAAATATTTATTAAGTGTCTACTATATGCCAATCCAGGGAATTTTTCATCTGGGAAATCATAAAGATTATGAGTAGAATTATAAGGAAGTAGTTATGCCCTTTCCAATATTAATGGGTTGTGTGTATACACATATATGTGTGCATGTGTGTGTACATATACATATGGCAGATGGAATAAGAAGTAAAGGATGGAACTGGCTAGATTTAATATGGTTATGTAAATTTGTACTAATTCACCAAAAGAAACAATCTAGTCCCAAACTAGAATTCCAAAACTGAGTGGATTAACTGCCCTAGGTGGGTGGAGTGTGGTCACTAGAAGCTGATATGGAGGGATGCTATGTCTTATGAGAAAAAAAAGAGTTTAGCTACAGAGCAGATAGTTCAGACGCCTGAACTGAGGAGGTCCTAGTGTCATGTCAGAGTAACTAAGTAACCTCTTCTTTTTTTTTTCTGCCAACACTGCAAACCCCTTAAAGGCACCATCTCAGCAATCCTGATTAATTTACCAGTGATTAATAGTAACCCATATTCCTCAAGATCTTATATCTTAATTACCCCCATAGTTGCTATTATAGCACAATACAAACGAGGTCAATTATACTAATATCCAAAAAGGATCTATAGTGGACAGGCTTAACGTTGTACCAAGCTGATTGCTATCCCTATCCAGTGTGCCACAGTGCATCTCACATGAACAATGAATGTCTTTTCCCTGCTGGTCTTATACCCTGAGGTCCTTTACTTACCCCATTTGAAAGGACCACCACATCCAATACACAACCACCTTAGCTCCTTTGCCTAGCCCTAGACAGCCAACTCTTGACAGAATGCCACTGTCTTCAGAGCCACAGTGGCCAATTGATGCCACACAGATCAATTTTTCTACAACCCAGAACCAAAGGTCATAATTATTGCAACACCTTTGCCTAACTTTAGAGATTACCTCCTTCTCCCAGCCTTTTCTTCTCCTTGGAGTTGGGAGGAGAAAGTCTAGGAATGGATTGTACTCAAGCAGTTAGACTGCTTCTCTTCTAGTACAAACACACCAAACCAGAGTACTGAATTCTACATTCTAAAGCACTAGTTCTGAGAACTGGCCAAGGTGGGATTCCAAAAGGTTCATACCTGATAGGTAACATCTCTATTTCTACCCTGATCCTTCCCCCAGGAGTAGCCTCCTCAGTAGCAGCCTTGGTATGTTCTTGGTTTCTGCCTCTCCTTGCTCAGTGTAAGTCTTGTTCCCCTAAAAAGTCTTTTCCTAAAGTCATTTATGCCTTTATTAGTTCCAAGGATCCAAATTTCTAATACTGGCCCTGTAAACCACATAGTTAATACAATTTAAATGGAAGGGTTTTTTTTTTTCCAAAAAATCATTGAAAATGTTATTCTTTTAAAACTAAAAAATGACCAGATGACACTAAAAGTATGCTCACACAATAAGAATTTCTACCACGTACAGCTCATTTTAGCAGATGACAATATGACATACATAAAGCTGTCAGGTCTTCTCCAAAGGACAGTCATCCAGTTCATGTTTCATATGCCAAATTAATTCTTTTTGACATTTAATTTATAACCTAAGGTACTGTGGATTTAAAACATGACTATGATAACAGCAGATTAGAGCAGTGTTCCATTTGACAGAATCAATTTATCAAGTTATTTTCATTGTGAGGGAGGGTCTTGATATAGATTCCTGCACGTCAAATGGACAGGACATTGATCCCTTTAAGCAAAGTATACTTTATCAATCTCCTCCTCCCTCACATTCTCTGTTCCCTTGGAATTAAGTAGCTTGATTCTCACTGTGCATAGGGAGAACAGACTGATAAAGTGATCTATAACCATTTTCTCATTGTACCACAGGGGAGTAATGGGAGTGACTCTCCCTCCCCCTGACAAATTATCTATATGGCTAGTTTGCACAGTAGTCTGAGGAAAAATGCTCAGGGGAATGCATGGATCATCTGGATACAAGAGAACTATGCCAATTCTTCTACAGCTAGCTGTTTCAAAGAACAAGAATTATGCCTACTTCCCAGTGGACATACTGAATAACAGAATTTTAGAGTGGAAGGTAACATTTAAGATCATCTTGTCCATCTCCCTGAATTCATAAATAGGAAAATTAAAACTCAGGCATTAAAAGACTTATCTAAATTCACATATTTGACTAATAAAGGACCTAAAGCTAGAACCCAGGTATCCTGACTCCTAGTTTTAAATTCTTTACACTATACACACATATAAACTTTATTTCCCTTGAGACAGAGGTTCTAAAGTCACCATTATTCCTAATCAAGACTGAAGGCAGAATACCAGGGAAGAAAAACATAGGCATAACAGCTTCTTGGACTTGGAGAGAAAATAGAGCCTATATTCATTTTAAATATTAAATTTTAGCAGCAGCTTCGATTCAAGTATACCACCTACTGGAATTATGAAGAACTGTGTACTAGACAAATAAAATTTGAAATATTATACAATCAGGAGAATACATAAATATCAAGGATAATTGTCTTAGAAAACTTGCCTATAAAAGCAAGGCAAGGTGAGTAATTAGCTTTCTCTTGATTTCCCCTCCCCCCCATTTAAATTTACTGTTCAGTTCTGATTTTGTAATGTTGCTAAATACTAATTTTTCTTCTTACTCTTTCAAATTAATGCAAAATTGTTTATTTATCCTTCAATTGAGTATTTTCAGATTCCTAGAGCTTTTAATAATAGTATTTCTATAGTACTTTAAGGTATGCAATGCACCTGAAAAGTAGATGCTTTTATTCACATTGAGAAAAACTAGTGCTAAGAGAAGCTCAGTGCTTTGCTCAAGACTGAATATTTTGTAAATGTCTGAGGCCATTTGAATTCAGGTCTTCCTAACTTCAAGTCTACTCTTAAGTCCACCATACTATCTTAAAGCCCTCTTTATTTTTTTTATAATCCTGTCCCAAGGCCCATTGTTAAAGTACTTTCTCCTTATTGATAGAAATAAAGACCTTGCCCTGCTTGAAGCATCAGTGAAATTGATGAGAGGTGAGAAAGCACCCATATTCACCAGTTCCCCTTCAGTACTCTTCAAGGTCAGTCCCCTTTGGTCAAGCTTCAATTCTCCTTCAGGATTCTTAGTGCTTAGAATGTTCCTGGCTTCCAGGTTCAAGAGAGAAGATGCAAGATGCAAACCCCATTTAAGGGGTTTCCCTTAGGTGAGATCCAGCCCTCTCTATCTTAGTTGAGCTAGATTACCTCACTCCCAAATGAAGAGCTCCACCTTCAATCTGTATTGTCTGATATATTTTATGTGTACCTTCTCTGATTTGTTTTGCTGTGGTTTGGATAAATGGATTTCTTTGCTATTCTTTTTATGTGCTCATAGTGGAACTGGTATTTGATGGGAAAGGGATCAAGCCTTGTACATAGAGCTTAAGATTCCTCTAAATCCCCCAAAAAAGTGATAGTGATCAGAAATTAGATGGAACTGGAGCATATTCCCTAGACTAATAATATTTAAGGGAGCATAATATATGATATTTATGTAATAATCTATATAATATATAACATAATATTAGTCTGACATCCCCCCACCTCTGAGAAGAATAGAGTGGCAGCCTCTAGCCTCAATTTCTTGCTTCCCCTCAGGGCAGGAGTCAGCAACCTTTTTGGCCGTGAGAGCCATAAACGTCACATTTTTTAAAATGTAATTTCATGAGAGCCGTACAGTGCTCACAGTGCGCTCCTGTAACAGCGCCTGAAAAAAAATTGACTTTATGGCTCCTACAGAAAGAGCCATATCTGGTCCTCAAAAGAGCCAGATATGGCTGGAGAGCCATACTTTGCCGACCCCTGCCTCAGGGAATGAAAGACTCCCTTGGAGAAAAGTGAAAGAAGAAGTTAAAAGATGTCTATTCCAACTCCCTTTGTGCCACACACAAGAACTCCTTGAAACACATGGGCCACTCTTTCTTTATACTGCTTTCACTATGCTGAAAATCCCCATTTATTTTGTTGTTAGAAATCATATGTTCATTGGTGTACTACATATTTTATTCTATGAAAGATGTTTAAAACTTTTCCAGTTTTAGCTTTGGAAAAAAGAACTTTAAAATCATTTCTTAATACATAAATCATTGCTTGGGTGCTATTTAAATTGCTACTTGGATTTCCCAATACCTCCATTATGAAAGTTGATGTGAAAAATCAGATTCTCCAAATTGCCAGTTAAGAAAAAACTTACATTGATAATACAATTTCAGTTAATAATAATATCAATTCATAGCAATTGATAGTATTGATAGTAAATGATATCACTTACAAAGAGCTTTTTTTTCCAAATTGCTAAAGGTTCTAGTAATTGGAGATAGTCTGGTATAAATAAAAATACTTTATAAAGCCAATTTTTATGATCATCTTGTTTGTCATTTGTTATGACACAATAGTATTCCACTATAATCATATATCTCAACTTGGTCAGTAATTCCCCTTTATTTTTAAATTATGTATTCATTTTGACTTTACCTTGGTATATGATGTGAGGTGTTAATCTGTGCCTTGTGTCTGCCATAATCTTTTCCAGTTTTCCTAGCAGTTTTTGTTGAATAGTGAGTTCTTCCAGAAGCTTGGATCTTTGGTTTTAACAAACACTAAGTTACAATGGTCATGTATTACTGTGTATTGAATGACCAATCAATTCCATTGATTCGCTACTTTATTTCCTAGCCAGTATCAGGTTGTTTTGATGATTATCTCTTTATATAATAGTTTGAGCCACCTTCCTTCATATTTTTATTAATTACCTTTATATTCTTGACTTTTTGTTCTTCCAGATGAATTTTAATTTTTCTAGCTCTGTGACATAATTTTTGGGGAGTTCTGTTGGTATGGCACTGAATTGGTAAATTAATTAGGAAGAATTATCATTTGTATTATTTTGGCTCATGAGCAATTAATATTTTTCAAATGTTTTAAATCTGACTTTATTTGTGTGGTGTTTTATAGCCGTGATCATATTATTCCCAGTTTTTTCTTGGCACAGACTTTGATGTATCTTATATTGTCTAGTTTAAAATTTTAAATAAAAGTTATCTCTTGCTGTTGGACTTAATTGGTAGTATAGAGAAATGCTGATTATGTGGGCTAAGCAATGGGGGGTTAAGTGACTTGCCTAGGGTCACACTTCTTTCTATAAAGTGTCTGAGATCAGATTTGAAACAAGGATCTCCTGCCTCTAGGCTTGTCTATTAGTTTTTTAGTTGATTCTCTAGGATTCTCTAGTATGCCATCATATCATCTGCAAAGATATTTTCCTTGCCTACTTTATTTCTTATAGTTTCTTCTTCTATAATTGCTATAGCTAGCATTCCAAGTATACTATTGAATAGTAGTGGTAATGTAATAGGTATAGGCTTTAAAAGTATAAAGGCAGATTTTTATAAGCATATTAGGGAAAGTCTGTGCTGGAAGTCATGGACATTCTGAATAGAATGCAAGGGGTAGGGAGGAGAGAGCTAAGCAACAGACATTGCTGTTTTGTGAGGGGTTTGGAGCAGAAGTGCAGTCAGCAGTCCCTATTTGACCTGGGATCTTGAGAGTGGTGAAGGTGATAAAGGCTGAAGACATCATCCTGCAAGTCAACTCTGAGTAGGGAAGAGGCCTGTGTTCTGGTGGACAGGTTGCAGACATCTCTCTCTACCTAGTTACTTTTGGATCATTGGCTGTGGAGGAGTTGGTTCTTTGTATCCTGAAGACATCTCTGGATCAGTTGTGAGAACCCAAACCCAAGCAAGCCTTCTTCCTCAGGTCCTTAGCCATGCTGTGAAACCTGGCAGGAGCTAGGTTACCCTTTTGACTCCAGTCCTGGGCAGTTAGACATAGTTTCACCTCAAACCCTCTCCTATCCTCTCAAAAAACAATTAAACTGTTTCCCTGTGTGTTTTCTTCATTCCTTGAAGTTCCCATAGTATGTGTATTTCTTATACTCTGAGTTTATGCCTTGTCTAGATGGAGCAGGGTGACAGGCCTAACCGTCCCTTCTGTCTGTGTAAATAGAATTAGCTCGATCCCATTAATAGTCAAAAATCTACTCAACCCAGGCGTGCTAATGATGTCACTCCCACCTCCCTTAGTGGGGAGGGGAGATGAGTTACCCACACGTGACAATAAGTAACAAATCAAGAATAAGGGACTGCCCTTTGGGCAGTCCAAATCAATGTAGAAACTGCCATTTGTCCATTTGAATTAGAGGTGGACCACAGTCATTTCCCCTAACAGTTAAACCCAGTTAAGTCCCCAGCTATTGTCCATTCCTGTCTCCTGCTCACCCTTCTGAACCCATATATAATATTTAAGTTATCTCCCCTGTTTTTCCCCCATAAGAGTAATAATGGGCAAACATGCATCACTCCTGAATTTATTGGAAAGGCTCCTTGTTTACCGCTTTATGTTTTGCTGATAATTTTAAATACACGCTATTTATCATTTTGAGTAATTTATTCCAATGTTCTCTAGTATTTTAATAGGAATGGGTATTGTTTTATGAGAAGGTTTTTCTACATCTGTTGAGGTAAACATATGGTTGAGATAAACATATTGGGTTTGCTCTTAATGTAACCAATTATGATGATAATTTTTCTAATATTGAACCAGTCTTGTATTTCTAAAACCCACCTGATCATGATGTAGAATCCTTGTGATATATCCCTATAATCTCCTTGCTCTTATTTTATATAACATTTTTATAGCACTATTCATTTGGGATGTTGGTCGATAGTTTTCTGTCTTTTCCTGGTTTAAGTATCAACACCATATTTCTGTTATAAAAAGAATTTAGAAGAGTTCTTTCCCAAACTACTTTTCCAAATAGTTTATATAACATTGGAATTATTCTTTAAATGGTTGATAGACTTCATTTGTAAATCCATCTGGCCTTGGGGATGTTTTCTTAGGGAATTCATTGATGGCTTGTTCAATTTCTTCTTCTGAGATGGGTTTGTTTATTCTATTTCCTCTTCTGTTAATCTGGGCAATTTAATATTTTAAAATATTCATTTATTTTGCTTAATTGTCAAGATTTATTGATATATAATTGGGCAAAATAACTCCTAATAATTGATTCGGTTTTCTCTTCACCGTTTGTAAATTTACCCTTTATATTTTTGGTGCTGGTAATTTGGTGTTTATCTTTTTTTTAATTAAATGAATTATCTATTTTTACTGGGTTTTCCCCTCTAAAACTAGCTCTTTGTCTTATTAGTTCAATGGTTTTCTATCAATTTTATTAATTTCTCCTTTGACTTTGAGAATTTCTAATTTTGTATTTAATTGGGGATTTTTAATTTGTATCTTTTCTAGTTTTTTTAGTTGCACATCCAATTCATTGATCTGCTCTTTCTCTTACTGAGACAAGCATTTAGAGATAAAAATTTCTCCCAGGTACTACTTTGGCTACATCCCAAATATTTTGGTATGTTGTGTTCTTGTTATTCTCTTTAGTGAAATTGTTAATTATTTCTATGATTTGTTCTTTGACCCATTCATTCTTTAGGATATAGTTATTATTTTTAGGTCTTTTTTTTCTCCTGCCCTTTGAGTCTAATTTTTATAGTATTATGATCTGAAAAGAATGCATTTAACATTTCTGCTATTCTATATTTGATTGTGAGGCTTTTATGTCCTAATACCTGGTCAATTTTCATGAAGGTGTCATGTTCTACTGCAAAAAAGGCATATTTCTTTTGATTCCCATTCAGTTTTCTCCAGAGGTCTATCAAATATAACTTTACTCAAATTCTATTCACCTTCTTTTTTATTTTTTGATTTGATTAATTCTGAGAGGAGGTTAATGTCGTCTACTTATATAGCTTTACTGTCTATATTATACCCTTTTGTAATTCATATAACTTCTCCTTTAAGTATTTGGGTGCTTTGCCATTTGATGCTTTATATGTTTAATATTGATATTATTTCAATCTATGGTTCTTCTTTTTTATATTTTCCAGATAACATGTCAATATAATTTTTAATTCTAGTTTTCTAACATTTTGCAATCCATATTTTCTACCTCCCTATGTGATTAGTAAAATTCTCCAGAGACTATATTTCTTGAATTTTAAAATATTAAAAGACCTCTCAAGAAAACCTAACTGGTCAGATAAGAATTTGCCATACTTCATGGACTTACCAATACATACCCCTTGTAATGTGATGTCATCACTTAGTACTTCCCCAGGACATCCCTGATAAGAAAACAGTCACACATGAAGTGGATTCAGTGACCTCAACTCCTCCCTCATTACTTCATCACAGAAAGAGGAATGTCCCAAGGATGCCAACAAGCCCACTTGGCTGGGTCAGTGCAGTCCAAAATGACTGCATAGAGCCTGCTGCATTCATTACCTCATCTCTCAAATGGGTCAAGTGGCTGCTCAGCCCTGCCTATTCTGTTGTTCTTTACAAAAATCTTAACAAAGGAAAGCTCACAATCCAGTTTCATAGTTTAGAGGGAGAAACTTTTAGCTTTAAAATCAAACTATTTTTCAAGGGGTACCAAAGGAGAAATCATTTCACAATTCAACATTAACTTTCCACACCTCCCACTTCAGCCACTTTCCCAAAAAGGCACATAATGTGATTTAATTGTACATTATTATATTGTATTTTATATATATATGTATATTAAATGTACAAATAATTGTACATTATTAAACAATGCATACTTCTATGTTCATCGTGTTGTGAAATAAGACACAAATTGCTTTCACTAGAGAAAAATTCCTGGTGGAAATAAAATGAAGAATGGTATGCTCCAATCTACTTTTGGCTCCTTCTGTTCCTTCTATGGTGGTGAATGGCCCTTTTTCATCACAAGTTCCTTGGAGTTGTCCAGAATCCTTGCCTTGTTGATCACAGTTGACCATCATCCACTATTATTGTTACTATGTGCAATGTTCCCCTGGTTCTACTCACTTCACTTTGTATCACTTCATATAAGGCCTTCCCAGTTTTTTTGTGATAATTTTTTTTCATCATTTCTTGTGGCACAACAGTATCCCATTACAATCAAATACCACAACTTGTTCAGCCATTCCCCAATTGATGGACATTCCTTTAGTTTCCAGTTCTCTGCCACCACAAAAACTGCTATATTTTTGTACAAGAAGGTCCTTTCCCCTTTATCTTTAATCTTTGTAGGATTCAGAGCTAATGATGCTATTTATGAGTCAAATGGTATACACAGTTTTATGAATTTTTGGATAGTCCATGGTTGCTTTTAGCACGGTATATTTTCCATCATTATCTCTTTTATTAGGTCTATTTTCACTTTTGCTTTTTCTGAGATCATAATTGCTACCCATTTTATTAACATTAGCTAAAACATAATAGATTCTACTCCAGCCCTTTACTTTGTGTGTGTCTCTGCTTTAAATGTGATTCTTGTAGACAGCATATTATTGGATTCTGGCTTTTAAGATCATCTTCTGTTTTATGGGTGAGTTCATTCTTTTCACATTCACAGTTATGATTACTATGTGTTTTCCTCTTATTTTCATCTTATTTTTCCCCATTTATCTTTCTTTTTCTCTTTCAGTCTTTTCTTTTTCACATGTTTTTGCTTCTGACTACTGCCTCCTTGAGTTCCCCCTCCCTTCTGTCCATACCTCTTTTTCTTGTTTCCCCTCCCCTTTGTACTTTCCTATAGGGTAAGATAGATTTCTCTAGTTGAGTGTGGATATTATCCCTGCTTTGTGTCAATTCTGAGAAGATTAAGGTTCCAACATTACCCACCCATTCCCATCTTCCCTTCCACTGTACTGATTCTTATGTACCTCCTCATGTTAAATAATTTATTCTCAACTTTCTCTCTTTTGCTCTTTTCTGAGTGTATTTCTCTTTCTTATCCCTTGATTTTTTATGTTATACTATCATATTCAACTCATTCCCTGCTCTCTATGATTTCTCCCATTCACTACCCTAATAGTGACAAAGTTCTTAAGTATCTTCAGTACCTTGAGAACTTTGAAGTGCTTTAGATACCTCAAGTGCTTCAAGGATCATAGTGTAAAGGGTAAAAATTATGGTTGGACTGAATATTTAATAGGGTGGTCACCAGGAATTTAATTAATTAATTCCAAATGATTTTTTAGCAATTTATTTATAAAATAGAGGGAAAGAGTGAAAATAGAGAAATGAGAAGAGGAAAGAGTAAGAGATCTAGCTTAATGAGCTACTATGTGCTCAAGCCCTGGCTTACTCCAGCAGGGCTCCAGAAGCCCCAGCTGGCGGGCCTAAAGGTCAATTAACAAGGGTTTTAGTCACAAGGCCTCCTTCCAGACCAGTTAGTACCTCCAGGGAAGTTAAGGAAGAGAATTAGCCTTTTTCACTCACCCATGTGGTAGTTCTGAAAAGAAATATAAAGCAGTCCAAGCTCCTCAGCCAGAGCTCCTACAGGGTCAAGTTGAAGATGAAAGTGCACGTCCCAGGAAGTCCTTGCAATTTAAAAAGACCATTCCTTTTATTACTTCCTGTGCCTTCCTCCTATTGTACATGTACCAATTACAAGTAAAGCTTTGCTTAGGACTGCCCAGGGTACAGCCAGTGGATTCTGATTCATCATCCACTTTCCCACACATGGGTTGCTGACCTCCCCCCCACTTAAGGATTAAGTGGGGTATGTAGCTTTTGGTGATTAAATCTAATAATGGGCAGGGTAGAGTTAATCCCATCTTTACAATAGATATCTAAAGCATCTTAGGTATCACCTTCTTAAATAGTAATCAGTTTAACCACATTGTTTCCATTGATTGTGTTAAGTATCTTAAGTATCTCTTTGTATCATAGATATCTTAAATATCCTAGTTATCACTTATCCATGTAGGAATATATATATATATATAACCCAAATGTTTCCCTTGATTACCTTAAGCCCCACAGGTCCTCCAGTTTTCTCTTTCCTATTTACCTTTCTATGTTTCTCTTAAATTTCAAGTTTGATCTTCAAATTTTTTTAGATCTGGTCTCATCAGAAATGCCTAGAAGGGGAATTCTGGGAAGATGGTGGCTTAGAAGCAGCAAAAGTCCAGACCTCTGAAAACTCTTTCACACCAATAAAAAACAAAGCACTTTGAGAGGACAGAAAACCAAATCGAACAACAGGACAGAGCTGGGGGACCCTCCTACTGGAGTCAACTTAAAAGGTACAATAACAAAAAAAAGGCCTGAATTCATGAACTCTCAGGTTCAAGGGAAAGGAAGAAGGAAGGTACCAGGACTCCTCCCCCACCTACTCCAGAGGGAGTGCCTTACTGGAACAGTTGTGCCAGGCTCAGGAACTTGAACACAAATGGTAGGGAGGCAGCTGGAGGAGAAGCTCAGAGAGGGCAGCCTAGTCACAGTCAAAAATCTCCATCTTGCCCCCCCCCCCCACTCACTTCTTGAAGCTTTGGCCTCTGGGCACATCCAGCTCCAAAGATCTTAATCTTATCAATAGGGCAGATAAGAAGCCTCCAGAGGCCAGGGAAGCTCAACCTCCAACACCCCTGTCCCACTGACTACACCAAGCTCCTGGCTGACTACACTCCAAGGGGAAGCCGTAACCACTAGAGTATACCCTGATAGTAGTGTGGGAAGCCTCCACACCCTCACATACACCTTTACCCCCTGCTACCAGCTGGGGAAGATTTGACCTCAGGGCTCATTAATACCATCAGCCAAACCTAGTCAATCAGCAGAGCAGGGAAGAAGCCCCTTCAAGACAGAATAGCCCAAATCCACAGATCCAGCAAATAATTAGAGGAGCAAAATTATAGCCAATGATAAGGGGAAAAGAAGGGGAAAAATATGAGTAAACAACAGAAAAAGAAAAAAGAAATTACAATCGACAGCTTCTAACCAGGTATAGAACAAACAGCAAATGGAACAGAGCAGGACCAAGGAACACGAAGCAAAAACACAGAAACTCCAGCAAATTGGACAAAGGCTTTAGAAGAACTCAAAATACAATTCAAAAAAACAATTAACAGAGGTTGTCGACAATTGGGAAAAGAAAATAAGTCATATGGAAACAGAAAATTGTGTCTTGAAAGCCAGAACTAACCAGCTTGAAAACGAGACAAAGGTGAAAGATGACCTACAAAGAAAATCAGACCAAAAGGAGAAAGATGACCAAAAAGCCAGGGATGAAATTCAGTCTTTAAAAACTAGATTCCAACAACTAGAAGCAAAGGACTTCACAAGGCAGCAAGAATCTATAAAACAAAATCAAAAGAATGAAAAAACTGAGCAAAATATGAAACACCTCATTGAAAAAAACACAGATCTTGAAAACAGAACAAGGAGAGACAATTTAAGAATTATTGGACTAGTGGAAGATCATGATAAAAGGAAAATCCTGGACATCGTTCTGCAGGAAATTATCCAATAAAACTTCCCCCAACATTCTCAAACAAGAGGGAAAAGTGGAGATTGAAAAAATCCATAAAACACCTCCTACATTTAATTCCCAGTTGACAATGCCCAGGAATATTATAGCCAAATTCAAGAACTACCAGACCAAGGAAAAAATATTACAATCTGCTAAAAAGAAGACATTCAGATACCATGGAACCAAAGTTAGGATAACATAGGATCTAGCTGCATCTACATTGAAGGATCATAAGGAATATGATATTCTACAAAGCAAGGTAACTAGGTGTACAACAAAGAATCAACTACCCAGCAAAACTGACTATATACTTTCATGGAAAAGTATGGTCATTTAATAAATAGACTTCCAAGCATTCATTAAAAAAAGAAAAAAAAAAGACTGGACTTAAACAGAAAATTTGATGTCCAGACACAGAACTCAAGAGAATCACCAAAAGGTAATTAAGGAAGGGTGAAAAAAAACAAAAAGACAAAACATTTTTTAAGGGACACAATAAGTTCAAATGATTTGTATTCCCATAAGAAAAGATGATATTGGTAACTCTTAAAATTGTTATTACCATCAGGGTAACTAGAAGTATACTTAGAGGGAACAGTGACAAACTGAATAGGATGAAATGTCAAGATATATATGTATAAATATATATAAAACTAGAGGTAAAAAAGAGGATAATATTAAGAGAAAAGGGAAAAGAGACAAAATGGGGTAAATTTATATTTCATAAAGAAGCTCATGGCAGGAGTGGGGGAGAAGACCAATATACTGGAAGGATAAAGAGGTTGGAGACAGGAAATCCTTAATTCTTGTGTGCGTTGAAATTGACTCAAAGAGGAAAGAATAATCAGATCCATTGGGGCAGAAAATTGATTCCTGCCCTATGGAGAAGTAGAAGGGTAACTAATGGACTGGTAGGGAGGGAAGCAATACTAGAGAGGAAGAGTGGGGGGGGGGGAGTACCTTAAAAATACCCTAAAGGAAAATAAGAGGCTAATAAGAAAGGAGTGGGGAGAAAAGAAAGTAAAATAAGAGTGGGGATTAGGAGAACTAATTAAAAACAAAACACTGGTGTAGAAGAAAATAGTGAAAGAAGAAAGGGCAGGACAAGGAGAGGAAATCAAAATGTTGCGGACACTCTGAATGTGCACAAATGGGATGAACTCACCCATAAAATGGAAGCAAATAGCAGAGTGGATTAGAAAACAAAATCCTACCATATGTTCTCTACAAGAAACACACATTAGGCAGGTAGACACACACAATGTAAAGGAAAAAAGTTGGAGCAAAATCTATTGGACATCAACTGAGAAAAAGAAGGCAAGAGACCCAATCATGATATCTGAAAAAGCCAAAGTAAAAATAGATCTAGTCAAAAGAGATAGGCAAGGTAATTACATCCTGAAAAAAAAGGCAGTATAGACAATGAGGAAATACCAGTACTCAACATGTATGCACCAAATGGTATAGCAACCAAATTTCTAAAGGAGAAATTGGTGGAACTCAAGGAGGAAATAAATAATAAAACTATGCTAGTGGGAGACCTAAAACTTCCTATATCAGATCTAGATAAACCAAATAATAAATAAGAGGAAAGAGATGTGAATGAAATCTTAGAAAAATTAGAGTTAATAGATATGTGGAGAAAAATAAATGGGGACAAAAAGGAATACACCTTCTTTTCAGCAGCACATAGTACATTCACAAAGACTGACCATGTACTAGGGGATAAAAACATGGCAAACAAGTGAAAAAGAGCAGAAATAATAAATTCAACCTTTTCAGATCATAATGCAATAAAAATAATAATTAGTAAGAGGACATGGAGAGGCAAACCAAAAATTAATATGAAATTAAATATTATGATTCTCCAAAATTGGTTAGTTGTTGGAAGCCACTGAGAGAAACAGGGTCTTTTAATAGAGCTTTTTTATCTGGACCCCGTCAAAAGATCAACACAACCAGGCAAGGCCATGCATTTTGATCTTTCTGCCCTGCAAATCAGGACTCAGACAGGATGGTTTTATTTAAGATAAAAATCTGGACTCCTCTCTGTGACTCCTTTTATGATCCACACTTTTTCTTATTGTAAAGCATTATAATCCAATTTTCTAGGATAGCTTTTAGTTTTCAGTAAACCAGCAGTTCAAGAGTTAACAATTTCCCTAAGCCTAGAAAAAAGCAGAAATTAGCAGAAGCTGCCCTGGCCCTGTATCTTTTTCCAGACAGTCCAAGGTCATTAGGGCCCTCTTCTGCTGTGGCTGAATCTTTCTGGGCTGAGAATCACATCTGAATCTAACCCAGCTCATGCAGCTTTCTCCCCTTCTATACCAGCAAAAGGGCCCTCCTTCTTGTCTTTCCACACTCTTCTGGGCCAGAGCACTGCTTCACCCTGTCTTCTGTTGGTTCTGCTGCTCTAGAATTCATTTTGAGTCATCTTTAGTTTTTTGTGGATGTCTAGAGGATGTCTGGCAAGCTCCAAGTGTTTCTTATTCTACCATCTTAGCAACTGGAAGCAGAACTTGTTTATTAACAGGGGGTGCCATCTATTAATAAAGGATGAATCCATCACATCTTCCTCTTATATTGGAAAAATTCTCTCCCTCCTTTTAAAGAAAAGTTGTCTCATTACATTCTAATTTCTGGCCTGAATCACTGGACTAGCCTCAGGTAGGCCTGGTCCAGAATAGGTACTTTTAATTCAAACACTGTCCTGGACCTTTTTCTCTTTCTACCATCTCTTTTTTGGTGATCTCAATTCCCTCTTCTCAATATCCTAAGAAATAGCAATCCTCCATATCCAATTACTTTCTATTCACTTTGTATATACATATTATTTTCCTCCAATAGAATGTATGTGCCTCCAAAACCAGGATTGCTTCTGTTTTGCCTCTATAAACCCTACACCTAGCACAGAGCCTGGTACTATACTAGGTGCAAGGTCTACAAATAATGGGCATTTCATAAAGACTTATTAAGTAAATTAATTGAATTCTAGTACTTGTTTTGCCTAGGGAAAAAAAATTACAACTTCTCAGGGACTGTTTCATCAGATATAAAATAAAAAATAATACTAGATGATCTCAAAGGTCTCTTTCAAGTAATTCCAAGGCTAGCAAGAAATTTAATTGTAATTAAAAATCACTAATTTTCCAAAAGAAATTAGTTTCATGCAGTATATACCTTTTAATTCTTAGAATTTGCAATATGGCTATCCATTAAAATGGAACAAAATGACCAAAATGGAAAGGTTATTTTTATTCAAAGTCTATTTAGTAAATTCAGTATAAGCTTTCCTAGTGATGCAAAGGTGTTCTGTGGTTTTGATGTCTTTGAAAGAAGCTCTATCATCAAATCCTGCTCTATCACTGAAACACTGGGTTTTATCAAACAAATGGTTTATAAAATTTGCATTTTGCTCAAAAATGACTTATATCTTAACATCAGAGCTTCCTGACCAATCCAGTTGGCTTCAATGTTGTTCCATTCTCCTCATATGGCATTTATTATTTTGATTCCTAGAAATTCTGGATTGAGTATTAAACCTAAAGGCAATTTTGCCCAAAAAACAAAATAATCAAGAATGTAAAAATATACTCTTTTTAAAAAGTCCAGGAAGTACATTCTTTATATCATAGCATTCAACTCAACAAACATTTATTAAGTACTTCTACCTTTACAACTTCTTTTGTATATGTTCTCTTCTTTCCAATGTCACAACCACAATCCTATTTCAGGCTGTCTTCACCCTTCACCTCTCACTGATATTGCAATAGTTTTCTAACTGGTAATTGCAAAACTCTTTCCCAGTCTAATCCATTCTCTTTTCATCTTCCAAGGTAACTTTTCTGAAGTGTAGGTCTATGTCCTTGCCCTTCTCAATGAGCTCCCATGGCTCCCTATTACCTCCAAAATGAAATAAATTTCTTTGGCATTTAAAGTTCTTCATAACCTGGCCCAACCTTTCTAGTCTTCCGATGCCTTACTCTACTCTATGGCAATCTACTTTGGAGCAATTCTGATCTCCTTACAAATTGTTCCAACGGGATAATACATCTTCCTTCTCCCTATATTTGCATTACTCATCCCACTCACCTCCATTCAGGGGCATGATGGAGCTATGTTAGGGAGACTTGTTAAATTTCCAAAGTGAGCATTCACATTTAATCACAAACATTACAAATCAGGGTTTGATTTATTATTTTCTTGATTTCCTAAGAAATGGAGAAAATGTTAATAATGACATTTATACTTAAAGTAAGCCATAAGTGTGTTTTTCTCAGTAGAGCTTTACCACCACAGTAGGATCTAACTTACTTCTTAGTTTCCCTGAATTTCTTCTCATTTCAGCTCAAATTTCACCTATTCCAGGGAGCCTTTCCCAGTTCCTTCAGCTGCTAATGCCTTTTTTCTCAAATTGCATTCCATCTATTTTGTATATGTCTTATATGCACATAATTATTTACATGTTTTCTCACTCATTAGAATGTAAGCTTGTTCAGAGCAGGAGCAAATTAGGTGGCACAGCACATAAAGTACAGGGCTTTATTTCTTGATAACAGCCTAAAGTCAGGAAGACCTGAATTCAAAATAGGCCTCAGAGAATTTACTAGCTATGACTGTGAGCAAATCATTTAATGTTTGCTTCAGTTTCCTAAACTGTAAAATGGGGACAACTACCACACTGAGTCATAGTGAGAAATAGTAATTTCTAAATTTATACTCAAATTTTGTCTCAGGGTCTTACTAGGTGTTATTAAGAAAAACAAACACTTATTTAACTGTTTCTTCAGTTGTAAAATGGGAATAAACTACCTGAGTAATTCTGAGACTCAAGTGAGATAATATTTGTAAAGAGCTTGATACAATAAATGTTGGTTTTCCCACTAAACATAAAACAGTGCTGGGTGAAGATAGGAAGAGAAAAACAAATAGACCTTGCCATCTACAAAATTCATACACAAATAAATACAAAGAATATACAAAGTGATTCCAGAAGGTAGCAAGAGCACTAAAATCTAGAAGTATCAAGAAAGCCATGTGTCAAAGACGATGGCACCAGAGTTGGGCCCAGAAGGGAGTTAGGAGTCCTAAAAGGCAGAGGTAGAGAAAATACGTTGGGGGTGGGGTGTAACTTGTGCAACGGTTTGGCAGCTAGAAATGACCATATTAGAGAACAGTTAAGAGGCTGGCAAGGGGAAGAATGTGGAATAAGAATGCAAAGGCAGGCCAAATAGTAAGGATGAAGGTTTTGCCTTTAATCCTGGAGTCCATAAAAAAATAATTATCAATCAAAAACGTCCACTGTTGCACTTTCAATCTGCGGAGGACCCAGGAAAAGCCCACAGTAAAACCCACTCAACCGAGGCTTCAGTCCCGCCCTAGCCAAGCCCCTTAGTACCGCCCCCTCTGCGAAGGCACGTTCAACACGCCCCCCTCCGCCGAGCCAATAGTCGGCGGTGATTGGGCGGCGTGCCTTACGTCACCTCCAGTACGAAAATTCGTTGTTTTCCGTACCCCGCCCCTCCACTTCGGTTAAGTCCTCGAAGATGGCGGCGGCGGAGGAGCTGACGTTACTGGAGAAGTTGCTGGGTTTGAGAAGAGGGAACAAGTATAGCGCTCAAGGCGAGCGCCAGGTGAGACGGCGCGAGGGGGAAGAAAGGGCGCGAGCGCGTGGCCTGCTCGGAAGTGCTGGGAGGGCGCGAGGTGCGACTGGAGGCATGCTGCTTCCTGGATTGCGTGAGCCGGGTCCCCACGTGTGTACTGAGAGTGGCGGAGCGCGTGCTTCCTCCCCTCCCCCTCACTCTTATCCCTCCCCCTCCCTTCTCCAGAACCCCCACTCCTTGCAAATTGTGGAACCGTAGCGGAGGCGGGTTAGAGCTGATTGACTTGAAACTGTTTTTAGAAATTCGTCCTCACCTGACCCTGGGAAAATGAAAGTGAATGGGGGAAGGGGAGTTTCTATGGCATCTCTGGGCTGAGGAAACATTGAATTTTGTTTGAGTACAAATAAGTTTTTAAAGTGTTTTCTGTGGCTGAACACATAAGCATACTCCTTTTTGAAATTCGTTACCATTTGATGATTTGGGGGGAAAAAGGTGAAATTGATTCCCCTTTACCCCAAGTTAAATAGAAATAGGCACGAGACATAGGAATGGAAGTGGACCTTGTTTTTCATAATTACAGTAATTGCGTTTTTATAATGCTCTTTTTCAAAGCAGTTTTCAGAGAGACGGTGTTTTTAAAATGAACCTGTGAGGCTGATGCTGTTACCATAATTTTGGAAACTGAGGCAGAAATAGGTTAAATGACTTGCCTACGATCACACAACCAAGTATCAGAGATGGAATTTGAACCTGTGTCTTCTGACTCCCTAGTTGTTGGGAAGGGGAGAGGGGACCTTTTTTATGTTTTAGGAATTAGGATGCAAAAGAGGTGGAAGTATTGGACTTTCTTCTCTTCATCTGCAAAATGTTCAGTCCCCCAAGCTGCTTTAGTGAAAAAAGCTATGGATAAGGTCTAAAACAAACGGACTAATACATATGCAATATTTATAGCAGCTCTTTGTATTTGGCACACCCACCAAAAGGAGGAATTGAAGGGATATCCAATCAGTTGGAGAATCGCTGAATATGTGATATGTGAATGGAGTGGAATCCAGTTAGCACTGTCAGAAAAAAGGAAGAATATCAAAGACTTTTATGAACTGATGCATAGTGAAGTGAGTTGGGCCAGGAAAGTAATTTGTATTGTAATGTAGGTATTATATTAGAAAAATGGACCATTTTGAAAGACTTAAGAACTCTAATCAAATAAATGTTCCAGATTCATGATTCCAGAGGACTGATAAAGAATACTGCTCAACTAACAGATGATGGAATATACAAAATAAGAAGTGCATTTTTTATGTGACCAGTGAGAGAATGTGATTTATTTGATTGTGTTTATGTGATATGGAGGTTCTGATTTTAGTTTTGTTTTTAAAGCATTGAGCTTATTTTTATATCTTTTTGATTTGCCCAGTGTCACACAACTAGGAAGTTTCTGAGGCCACATTTGAACCCAGGACCTCATCTTTCCAGGCCTAGCTCCCTATATATTGAAACACCTAACTGCCTTGAAGTGAGCTTTAAAAAGATCTCATCTGAAATCTAGATTCTAGACCCATATGTGCCACTTAACTGGCACTTCTGAGATCATAGATTGAAAGTTTACAAAATTCCTTTCAGAGTCTTTGGTTCCTCCACCTAAAAAGATAATCATTACTACAGAGTTGTTGTGAGATTCAAATGAAAAAATTATGTAAAAAACTACATAAATGTCATTTTTAAAATAAATGTAGTTTTGGGGTACTTGAAGGGAAGATTTAAGTATTTAATCATAATTTCCTGGGATTTGTATAAAGGATTTTTATTTGTCCTTTCAGATTCCAGTTCTTCAGACAAACAATGGGCCAAGTTTAACAGGCTTGGCTACTATTGCTGCTCATCTGGTCAAGCAAGCCAACAAAGAACATCTCCTGGGAAGCACAGCGGAAGAGAAAGCTGTTGTTCAGCAGTGGTTAGAATACAGAGTAACTCGAATTGATGGACACTCTAATAAGGATGATATACGAAATATGTTGAAGGTATTGATCATTCCGCTTTATCAATTAGAATAAATAGGTTTTTTTTTTTTTTTAAACTTGACTACTCTGTATTATAGGAGCAAGTAGGTGGTACAATGGATAGAACCCTGGGGCTCCGATTAGGAAAATCTGACCTTTGATGCTTACTAACTGTGTGAATCTACACAAATTACTTGACCTGTCTGCTCCAGTTTCCTCAGGTGAAAAATGTAAATAATAGCAGCTTGTGACAATATTTGTAAAGCATTTTAGCACATAGGAGGCAATACATGAATACTAATAATTACTATTAACATTATATTATAATGATGCTTACTTGAATACTTCTATAGTAACAACATATCTTTCAGCAGTAACATTTTTATATTTGCAAAAAAGCAAATCATGTCACATGTGTGATATGCAGAAATGAGCAGCCATTTTCTGTAGGTACAAAATAGCAGTTTGCCACTTTGGAACACAGAACCTGGCAAAGCACCCCATGTGTACCTACTACAGGTATTATTTAGACCCTCCTATTACTAGCTTCTACATGAAATATAGGTAGTTTCTGTTAGTGGAGGTCAATCAAAAATATTGCAGTTTTCATTGACCTTCAAAGGGTCCTGAATGCCTTGTCTCTATTGCATAAAATTGTTTTTATTACTGAGTAACTTTTTTTAATACCCTCTCTGATAATAATGAATTGCCCCCAAATAGGTTTTCCCTGACCCTTTCTTGTCAGTGTCTTGGCAAAATTAAGGCCACAGACGTCTCTTAGCTCAAAGAATCAAAGTATTAAAAATATGATTTCTCTTCATATTTATAATGATCCTGTTTTTCAAAAGTGTAGCTAGAAATGAAGGTGATTATTTTTTGTCAGGTTTTTTCTAACGTCTGCTTCTTAGGCTAGAAGATATTACCACACATTCACAGAGAAAATGCCATTTAAATCATTTGTCCAGAAATTTGTGTTTAATCATTTGCTTTCTGCAGAAAAAGGAACCATTTTACTATTTAGTATAGCTTTAATGTTCTTCACGGCTTAGAAAACACACACTATGCAAAGCAATAATCTGCTTTTATTTTTCCCTCACTGATTTTGTAGCTACTCTAGAAAAATCAAACTAAAGACCAAGTTCTTTTATATACCACAATGGAAGTTAAGCCCATTGCATATCCTTAGAATATGAACCATCTCCAGTTCTTCAATTTAATTATGGAAATTTCCTAAGACATTTAGACTATTCTATACCTTCTCTCTGTTTTTCTTTTGTTTCTGCTACCCTTCTTATATGCATATTTAGGCATATCCCTTCTCCTTTTTCAAATCTCTTCTGACTCCCAGCAGTCTTGTTTTCATTTATTGTTTGTAAGCTCTATACTTTGGGGGAAAGAAAAGAGCTTAACTCTATAGACAAGCTTATAGTCAGTGAGACTGATGAGTTCTACCTGCCCACATCATCTTTTAAGAATTTTGCAACAGTAGATAGAGACAAAGCTATACTTTTAGAAGAGACCCTTAGCATCTCATTATTACTTAATGTAATATTCTGCCCTGAATACTTCTTCCATACTTCAATAGTTTTCTTTAATCTTGAGAGAAATCTCTAAAAGAAGTCCTTGGGGAAAGTCTTAATATATACTTTATTGTAGTTGGTTTGTAAAACATTTTTTAAAAGTACATTAATATATTGTCGTTACGCTTATCTTCCATCTTAAAATCTTAAAATCCATCTTAAAATCAATACTAAGTAATAGTTCCAAGGCATAAAAAGTGGTAAGGACTAGGCAATAGGGGTTTAGTGATTTGCCCAGGGTCACACAGCTAGGAAGTGTCTGAGGCCAGATTTGAACCTAGGACCTGTAAGGGGCAGTATGAATCCCATCTTCACAGACCTCCATCTCTAGGCCTGGCTCTCAATAAACTGAGCCACCCACCTACCCCTGTCATTATACTTTATGTTCTATGATACTAGGAATTTTAATGCCTACTAAAACCACATATAAATAAATTAGTGGAAGGGACAAAAACATTTTGAATAACTTTTTTGCTTTTTTTCTTCCCAGGAAATAAAGTGATTTTCTTCACCTGGGCCTATGTAATATTGCAAATATAATTTTCCAAAATACACATTTCTTTAAGGGAGTTTTTTTACTGGAGAAAATAATTGCCCCACCACCAAACTTCTTAAAAGTATGAACAACCCTTTGGTGTGGTATGACTTTTTCCTTGTCAGGGAAGTCTTTTAAGCTATAGAAGTCATGGAGAATTTTAAGAACTGTAGGAATGAAATGATCATCTTCCATAAATGTCAATTTAACACTGTTCAATATGCCATAGATGTCAGATGAGGAGTAGGGCCAGAATATATGCTTCTATTACACCAAGTCAGTCAGCATTATTAGAAGAGCCTAACATGTTGTTTACTAATACTGTCTTATAGCATAGACCAGTGATTCCAAATCTTTTAGAGATGGAGTGCCAGGCCCTGCCTCCACCACCCAGACCAAATGCTATACCCATCCCCCCCAGAGACTGAGTGCCCTGCCCCCATCCCCACTGAATGCTGCACCCCAAACATGTACACACTCTTCTCCCCTTCCACCCCCTACCACTTTGCCCTAGACAAGGGAGGGAGGAAGAGCTCCCACTGACTGCTGGGCAGAGGGACAGGGGAAGAGGAATGTCTTCAGTTTCCTTGGGAGGGGGAGGGGATCAGTTCCACCCCAAGTCCCTCTGGCTTTCTTGTAACAAACTCTGGCAGGAGATGACAGGTGTGCCCATAGCAAGGGCTCTTCTGCCATCTTTGGCACACATGCCATCGGTTTGTCATCACAGGCATAGACATTACAGACTCTAGATTCTGTATTCAGAAGAAATCTACCGTAAATGATTTTTAATGAGCCTTTGTTTATAAAGTAAACTTTGTGTTCAATTTAAAGCATTTGCTAGTGGCTATTTTTTTTAAGTTACTAAAAGCTAAGAGTGGTGAGCTTACAGTTAGGAAATTTCTACTACTTTTTTGTTAATGTCAAAGATGGATGCTGAGTAATTGAATTTTAGAAAATATGATTTTCCTAAGTTATTAGAGTATATCAATATGCTCTCTGTTTTCTGTTCTCATTTGTATTTGTTGATTTGTCTCTTAGGATCTTAACTCATATCTTGAAGATAAAGTCTACCTTACTGGTAATAATTTTACTTTAGCAGATATTTTATTGTACTACGGGCTTCATCGTTTCATAGTAAGTATTTCCTAGACTTTTTGAACATTTAATTTTAAAATAAGTTATTTTTTTTTTGTATATTGGTGTTTATCAGTTGAATTTGTATCAACAGGATTAAGTTTTACAAGAAAAACCAGTAAAGCTGGAGGGAGAATGTACAAACATCTCATTTAATCCTCACAAAAACCCTTTGTGAGATAGATTCTATTATCCTCATTTTACAGATGAAGAAATTGAGGCAGTCAGATTAAATGCCTTTCCTAGTCATACAGCTAGTTAGTATCTGATATGAACTCAAGTTTTCCTGTTCTATCCCTATACCACATGTCATTTTAGAAAAAAAGAGAAAAGTTATGTTTGTGCAGAAGATAATGCTATTTGTGTGGTTCCTTAAACCATACACTTAGAAGTGGTTTCCCCCACTTTGTCTCATGATCTTCATGAACATGTAAAGTAGGTGAGAATGGTGATAGCCCTACTTAACAGATGAGGAAATTGAGGCATAGAGAGTGTCTTGGATGTCAAAGTTCCAAGGGCTAGTAATTATACTTTGTGAACTTAATATTAGGTTTAATCGAAGTCTCAATCTCAGGACTGAAGGACTCTTTCACTATTTGGAACAAAAGAGTTCAGACTTATGTACTTTTTTAAAGTATAACGTACCAATTCTTAGTCCCAGCTCTGCCATAATTAGCTCTGTAACATTTACTCATCAATTATTTCTTCGAAGCTTCATTTTCTTTATTGACACTATGTGCCAGGAGCCAAGATTGAAGTGATCATGGCCTGGATGCCTCTTTGAATGGGGGTTTGAGCAAAGGTCTCACCAGTCAGGAAAGGAGGCATCTCTCATGCAGGAAGGTTCCTCACATAGTGTGAGGAGCGGAGTGCTAAAATTTAGTATTTCTTTGATTTTAGCTGAGAGATCATCAGATAATTAGCTAGATCTATAGGTAACACATTGAGGGCAAGACCTATGTATTTTCCATCTTTGTATCATTGTGTTTATCATAGTCCCTTCTTCCTGCTAGTGATGAGAGGTAGGAGAGTGGTATAATAATTAGAGTGCTAATTGCAGAGTTGGAAAAACCTAGCAGTGTTGGCACTATCTCCAGGTAGGTTACATAACATCTTTCAGCATCAGGCATTTCTCAGAGATTGTCCATTAAGATATCTGAAATTAATAAAAAGGTCCCCATGCTGATGAAATTGCAGATTCTTGATGTTTATTTTTGTGATTTGTATTGATAGCAGATTCAGTTTATTGAGGATTTATTGCCTAGCAAGGTGAACAATGGAATAAAGTATGACATGGACTTTTCCCCCCCCAAGGAATATTATAAACGCAGTGTACATGAAACAGCATACAGAACAACATGAATTCTAATTTATGATCAAACAAACATAATGGTAACAGAGGAAAGAAACAAGGAATCTTTTTTAAAAAAAAGACCTGTGAAAATTGTTTAATCTTCTGCCTCTGGGAGAAGTGTCATTTGGGTTTTTTGTTTCTCTGTTTTTGTTTTTTTTTTTGTTTTTGTTTTTGATATTCTTAACTTCTTAGAATCGATAGTAAATAAGATAGGGAAGCTAGGCAATTGGGGTTAAGTGGCTTTCCCAGGGTTACACAGGTAGGGAGAAGTCTCATTATTAAAAACGTCTAACTGATTCTTTAAGTAATAGGCAAGATAAATAGATTTAGAGTTTTGACTAAGAATTAAGAATTTAAAAGAGCAAAATTAAACAGTGAGACCAGAGGTGCTTATACCTTTTTTTTTTTTTTTTTTTTTTTTTTTTTTGCCTTTCAAAATTGAAAAACCTTCATTCTGATTAAAACTCAGATGTAGAACAATAGCTGATTTTAACTGGAAGAGAATGTCCCTAAAAGATTCTTTTTACTTTTCCTGGTTCAGTGTGTGCTCATGGCTTTTAAAATAATCAAAAGAAAGGCACAAGAATTAAAGGGGATTGGGAAAGGCTTCCTGTAGAATGTAAGATTTTAGCTGGGACTTGAAGGAAGCCAGAGAAGCAAGGAGGAAGAGACAAGGAAGGAGATCATTCTAAGTCTATAGCTCAGATAATGGAAATAGTTTGGAGTCAGGAGATAGTCTTACACTACCTATGTCTCCCTCCTCCCTGCCCCCAATCTCTTTTTCTTTTGACACTACTATAACATCCCATAATAGGCTTCAGCATACTCTCGTAGTTTTCCTCTTATCTCCCTGAACAATCCCTTGCTCTTTCTTTTCTGTCATCCCTTTTCTTTTAAAGATGGATGCTTCTTAGGGTCTGTCCTTGTTCCCTCCTATTCACTTCAATTACTTGCAAAATTTTCATTCTTAAGACTTTGTAAGATGATTATTTCATATCACTGTCCATGTAACATTCCTAATGCACTGCTATGATCAAAAGAACCTCAGTGACCTCGCTTTTCTTTTCATGATTCTTCCAAGATCTTCTAGAATTTGGCCCAGTCAGCCTTTACAGCAATTCAACTTTATACTTGTTTCTTTAGAGCAGTGATTCCCAAAGTGGACGCTACCGACCCTGGTGGGTGCTGCAGCGATCCAGGGTGAGCGGTGATGGCCACAGGTGTATTTATCTTTCCTATTAATTGCTATTAAAATTTTTTAAAAATTAATTTCCGGGGGCTAAGTAATATTTTTTCTGGAAAGGGGGCGGTAGGCCAAAAAAGTTTGGGAACCACTGCTTTAGAGTAACACACACATACTACATCTCATTTTCTTAATTTAAATACTGTTTGCCTTCATTTTCTAAGTGGTAAAATGGGGATAACAACAGCACAAATCACACAAGTTTGCTGAAAGGATCAATAAGATAATATTTGTAAAGTGCTAAACATAGTGGTTGGTATATAGTATGTACTTAATAAATGTTTTGTTTCCCATTCCTTTCCCCTAACTAAAAGACAATCCCCATCAAATGGGGCCAAGCCCAAGCCAAGAGACTTTTCTTGTCTCCAGAAGCCTCTCCCACTGTATCATACCCTCCATTCAAGGATCAGGACCTTTAGCATACTGAGACTGACTACACTGCCTACTGGCATTCAGTCTGAAACTGCTAGCCTGAGATTCACTTCAGGGTGGATTCTCATGGAAACAGGGAACAAGTACAAGCTTTGGGGTCTCCAACTTACAAGCTAGTCCTAAAACTTGGGGTTTTCAGATCTTACTAGACTACAAGTTTGGGGTTTCTCGATTCCATGTTGACAGCCTCCAAGAATGGACACTTTTAGACAAGTCTTAATTGTTAGGAAGTTTTTCCTGCCACTAAGGCTGTTTACTTCTTTTCAGTATCTACCTATTGCTCCTTCCTTGTTCTGCCCTCTAGGGCCAAACAAAACAAGTCATTGAATCAATGAGCACTTATCAAATACCTGTTCTATACCAGGCACAAATGTTGGGAATACAAAGAGAAAAGGCATTCTCCAGGGATAAGCTGTCAAAGGCTATGAGCTTGGCCCTTAGATTTGGGAAGAGAAAGAGAGTAGGAGAGATAGAAGAACAAGAGATTTTCATCAGAAAGGGGAATTTCATCAGTTTGATACCAGTGGATCCTTTAAGCTCAGGAGTATTTGAGTTGCAGTGAACTAAAACCAATCAAATAGCTACCTTAAGTGGCAACAGTATGATGAGCCAGTGAGAGTGGTAGGACAGTATAGGCCCATCCTCCAGTCCAGAGGTCGGCAACCTTTTTGGCCGTGAGAGCCATAAACGCCACATTTTAAGATATAATTTCGTGAGAGCCGTACAGTGCTCACAGTGCGCACTCCTATAACAGTGCCTGAAAAAAAATTGACTTTATGGCTCCTGCAGAAAGAGCCATACGTTGCCGACCCCTGCTCCAGTCCCTAGCAGACCGCTTGAGTAGAGGTATTCTGAACCAGGTCAGAAATTGACTAGGTTAAAACTTGCCTATAAGTACTGGCCTCCAAGTAGCCACTGTACTTCTAAACTGAGCAAAAGAATGAGACCACCCAATCAAAGGTAAAAAAAAAAAAAAAAAAAACACGCAGATGTACTTCCGGTTGTAGAATTACTCCGATTATTGTCCTCTTCTACTGATACTGAAGAAATTTCCTGCAGGTTTTATTTCCTTCCTCTTCCAAGTCCTTTTCAATTCCACATGGCTAGTCAGAAAATATATTTTTACAGAGAGATATTTGCTGAACTGGAACATTAATTGCCTTATTCAATCAGAAGAAAGAAATTATTCTCAGAGTATCTCTTTGTAATGGAATAATATTAGGGGTAGCTGGTAATCCAGGTGGAAAGATACTGCTAATTCTTTAAACATTACAAGATCAACCAAAATTTATATTGGAACTTAGAATAGAAATAAGTGTATAGAATTTTCAGAGACTTAAAAAGAACCAGAAAATGTCTAGGAGCACCAGCCCTAGTGTAGCATTGGCATTCTAACTTGTATAGGCAGCCAACTAATGTTTTCTCCTAATGTGATCATTTAAAGATTTTTTTTCTTATTTTTGTGGGAAAATGGTAAATAAGACTGTAATCTTAGGGCCTTTGAAGTTGAAAATAATTGTAGGGTTCTGTTGTAAGTAATGTGGAAGTGTTATGAGCAGCCTGCCATGCTTTTATATATAGACTATAGATTTGTTGGCTTGGAATTAAATAAAAATGATGAAATGGTAAGTAAAAACAATAGATTAGTTAATCCTATCAAATAGGCAAAGCATAAAACTATTGTCATACATGAAATGGTAGCCCAGGGAATCCTATTAAGAAAAGTTCTTCAAGTTATATTTCCCATGTTTAAAATTAGACTCAGCTAAATATCTTATTTACTGTAGTCTCCTATTTTACAGGGCTTATATAATAAACTTTAACAGAAGGAGCAAATCATGGTCCATCACAGTGTTCACTTTTCTTAGACTAATGGGACAGGCCATTAAATCAAATCAGAAAAACAAAAGAGAGACGTGGCCACAAAAGCCTTTCTAGTGGCATGGGCATTGTACCCTTCCCAAACCCCAGGGGTTCACCTCAAGCCCCCCCCCCCACAACACTATAAAGATGCTAAAATTTATTTTGCACTTTGGATCTATTTGTAATTTGTCTTTACTCTTGACATCCAAATAAATGAAATTTTTATCTTAGGAAATATTGATTGGTGTGAGGCCTTGCCATTTGATTTTGGTCAATAATACTGAGGTTTTGTTTTGATTAAAATAGGAATCCAGTCCTTATATTTTAATAAAATGTATTAGAATTACTTGGATAAGTAGAAGATGAGAGAGAGAGCTAGAAAAGGGGTCCTAAGCTACCTTTACCATGTGGCTCCTCCAGAAGACCCCTGGCACTAAAGTTTTCTTGGCAGAGTGCCAGAAATAGAGCAAACTTCCTGCTTAACCCTTTTTATAACTTCCTGACTCCCTTTGGCTTGTCCTAACCTCCAGGTCAAGTTCAGGCTCATTCCAGATGCTGGTAGTCAACAGTAGATGACATCACCTGCTCAACCCCAGAAAAGGGGAAGGGTAAATTTCCTTCACACAATTCCTTTCCACTTGGTTGTTAAGTGTTGGACAACAGTGATGTCAGTCCTCTGCCTTCCTGTGAAATAATATGGAATGGGACATTTCCTATGATTCATTCTGAAAGTATAGTTTATCAACCAAGTTTTCTTTTTAGAAAATACTTAGATTTGGCAACTCTCTTCAGTTTAATGTTTAAATCCAAAGAGTAACTTGAATACAGAATAGCTAAAGAAAAAGGAAACTGACTTGTTTTTCTTTACAATGTTTTATTAATGGTTGTGATGTCTGTTCTTATTCACCTTTTGAGAAAACATTCTGAATAGCATTTGTCACTAAGTATCAACCTCACTAGAAAATTTAGTTCAAAATAAGTTGTAAGAAAATGAGTAAAGGTTTTTTAAAATGTTAAAAACTTTTCAAGACATTAGAGAACCCATAAATTATAAGTAAATGGCCAGATTTGGGAAATCATTTAAAGACCTGGTCTATTACTTTACCTGCCAGAGCTGCTAAACTGCAATATAAAATGAATTTTAATTTTGTATCCCTTTTTTGGAAGTAAGAAAACACTCTAAACCAAACTTCACTACTAAATGTGCATCTGTATTTGGGAAACCAAAAATCAAGAAGGGGATTCCAAATTTTAGGTGGTTTTGCTTACTAATACTTAATTACATGTGAGAGGTTTTATAGTCACATTGAATAATTTGCAAATATTGTGATATACTGTATGAGAGATTTTGTAACACTCAGAGTAGGAAAATAAAAAGCAGCCAGTTATTTGATAATCTAATGAGTTTGAAATAACACTTAAATAATATCTGTACACACATATGTTAACTCTTAATAAGAATTACATTTTATAAAAACTCTTCTTAGGGGGGCTGCTAGATGGCTCAGTGGATTGAGAGCCAGACAGAAGGTCTGGGATCAAATGTGGCTCAGACACTTCCTAGCTGGGTAACATCTCCCCTTCCCCTCAATTGCCTAGCCCTTACTGCTTTTCCGCCTTAGACCCAATATTGGTCTTGGTTTTTTTGTTTTTTTTTTAAGTATTCTTAGTAAGTGCTTTTTGCTCTATGTAATTCTTTTGGCACAAACAGGTACAGGTGGAGAAATTTAAACTTGTTTTTGTATCTTTGCTAAGTCTCATTTCCGTGATCCTTGAATTCATTTTGTTTTCTCTTTTTTTTAAAATGAAGACTGATAACCAATAGAAAGTACCTTTGAAATATTCTTTCAGTCTTACCTTTCAGAAGTAGAACCAAGAATATGCTATGTTTACACTGTTGCTTAAGAAGACTTTATTTGTCTGATTCTTCACACAATACTAATACCAAATTTACTGTTTCCATGGATGGCACCAGTATCTTAAATGTTGTATGGGGAAAGTAGATATGTTCCCATATCTGTGGTTTGTTTATGTTACTGCTTTTCTGTCTTTCACCTCTACCTTATGACTTAAAGATTTATAAATATTTTCTCAAGGAAAACACTAAGAATCCCTTATTTGAATTTGAACCCAATACTTATCTAACTATGCTGCTCTAAAATAACAAGTATCTATCCTTCCCACCTCTTCCCAGTCCTACTTTTTGTTGCATGAGTTTTTTTAAATCAGATTCAGATGCATTTTTCAAGTCAACAAATGTTAATTGCCTTCTTTGTATGATAGACTGTTAGGTCCTAGAAATACAAAGAAAATTATTATGATTTCTTCCAGTACTTACCATCTTGTGTGGAAAAAGAGGGAAAAACTGCAATATTCTTAACCTATTTGATCAAAAAGGTTCAATTGTATTTTAATCTGAGTTTATCACCACTAGAAATATTTAATTCTCTCATTGTTTAGCATTATGCTTTTAACATCACAGCTAGTTCTAATATTCATTTTTTGAGTAGAGGGCTTTAAATGAAAATTTCTTAATGGATTGTTGTGCTTTAGATAATTTTTTTTTGGAGTTTAACACGCTTATATTAAGTTTGCAAAAAACATTGGGGAAATCACATGCTGGTCCTTTTGTGAGCTCCTCTTTGCTCAAGAATCTCACCTTGTTGTGGGGGGCTTGAGGTTTGGGAAGGGTACCTTTTGCAAGGATGCAAGACTCTTGAAACTTAGCTTAAAAAATTTTATTAATTTACAAGGTAATGTTAAATCTGGCAAGAAGGACAGCATAGGCGGAAGACTGCCTCCTAGGTGGAACAGCATGAATGGAAAGCTAATCCCAGATGACATTAATTCTGGGGTCTTTGTACTCTATACAACAGTGATGATGTGACTCTATAGAGTGGTATACACTGAGGCATGGGCAAGGGAGAGGTTTGCCTGAAGATACAGGGGGTGACCCTCATAGTTTAGAGGACAGATGGATTTCTGAGATACAACTTGATGATATCAAGGTATCTAAAGAACAATCCAAGGAGGATAATTCTCTCAGGGTCTTATAGGAGTTATCAGATGTTTTGGTTTAGAAGTCACAAGGATAGAAGGGAGCAAAGGAATTTCCCTGCTTATAGTTTGCCTGAAACACTTCTATAGTTTTGGGGGTACAATGCCCATGCCAACCTTATCCAAAAGTTTTTAGAGCTTCCAAATTCTGTCAGAACATCACTAGTTGGCATTCGATTAAACCTTCTCAAATCATACATGGGCTTTGAACTGAACAGGAAAAAAGAAAGCCAATGCAGACCTTTATCCAGTGGTTGGGGCTTTAGACTTATCTCAGTGGTGGCCTTAGAGTACTAGTCTGCAACTTTCTATATCCTACTCTAAAATAACTGATTTTATGTAATGTCTGTTTGCTTTTTTTTTTTTTTTTTTTTTTTTTAAATCTTCATTTAGGTTGACCTCACATTTCAAGAAAAGGAGAAATATCTGAATGTCTCTCGCTGGTTTTCTCACATTCAGCATTATCCAGGCATCAGACAACATCTGTCTAGTGTTGTCTTTATCAAGAATAGACTTTACACTAATACTCATTAGAAGATCATCAAGATTTCCACACCATATGGAAGAGTAATTGAAAATTGTTTAAAGGAAATAGGATTCCGGACCTTGTAACTAACTTAAATAGATGTTCAGTCCTTTGCAGACTGGAAGAACTTTTGATAATGTGTCAAAGTATGTCTAAATGTCTCATTTGTTCTTTAGAGTTAAAATTTTGCGGCTTTTTAATGTAAAAAAAATGCAACTGTAGTTTTTAAAAACTTGACTCAAAATCAAGTTCTAAATTGCCTTGTTTTTAGGTGAAATTTATTTTGACAAAGTTGATCAGTGGCTCAATCTTAATGTGATAAAATCTACAGTGCTTTTAGTATTTGTTTAGCTATTTATTGACCTCTGTTCCATATTTAAATTTTCATTTTTTCCTCCATGAATGTTTACACTAGTTTACTATAAAACTTTAATAAATTGTGCCAAGGATAAAGAAAGGGAAAAGAGGATTTATTTGTTCGCAGATATTTATGTGATCTAGTAAATATGGCTGAAAAAAAGTCTCTTGTTTCTTTTCTACAGTCAGTATTCATTGGGGTGAAATTAAGAGCTGAACTTCCCTTAGGGGAAGTAGAATGATATATATTCTCTTGAGGCAATGGATTTTTTTTGTTGTGTTCAAAAAAATGCAGTGGGTAAAAAGAGAAGGGTAATTCCAGGAGGCTTCTCACTGATTTAAGATACAATGCAGGGGGCAGCTGGGTAGCTCAGTGGATTGAGAGCCAGGCCTAGAGAAGGGAGGTCCTAGGTTCAAATCTGGCCTCAGACACTTCCCAGCTGTGTGACCCTGGGCAAGTCACTTGACCCCCATTGCCTACCCTTACCAATCTTCCACCTATAAGTCAATACACAGAAGTTAAGGGTTTAAAATAAAAAAATTAAAAAAAAAAAAAGATACAATGCAGACTAAATTTTCTAAACCAAGTCACATTACTCTAGAGTAGTGAAGGGCAAACTTTTAAAGAGGGGGCCAAAGGAAAGGAAATGGTCATCTGTCAGTCTGTTTCTAAGGCAATCTTTCGAAGTTTCATTATATTGTATCCTACTAATGGTATTCATCAGATTAGGAATAATGTTGCGGACCAGATAGAACATTTCAGGGGGTCTCATCTGGCCCACAGGCCATAGTTTACCCATCACTGCTCTAGAGGATGCTTTTTTTTAAGTTTTTAATGTAACAGGAATAAAGGAAGTCATCAATACATCTTTAAATCCATATTCATAGAAAGTCCCCTTCAAAGTAATGGCATTTGGACTCATTTTTTATTTAATGTTTTGACTACTATTAACAATAACAAGCTTGATTGTATCCTGTCAGTATAATGTCAATCATCTTTCCCAGCCCCTTGATCTTTCCAAATGGTATATAAGTTCCCCAATTTCCTTTGTTCTTGGGAGTGGTCATCTAGCTCGGTGTCACTCCCAGTGGGTCAGGGAGCAGAGCGAAGCAGTGTTCAATCCTGGACTCTGCACAAGGCACAGCTCTGCATAAGAGGCCTAATCAGCCCTGTTCCCCCTTTCCCTTGATTAAAGAGTGGTTATGACTATTTAATAGTTCTGTGTTTTTTCTAAGTTAACAATAGATTTCTTTGGCAGTCTAGTAAAGCATATCAACTCCTTTCCAGAAATGTTTTTTTTTCCCATTTGTAACTGAAGGTCAGGACAAATTTTATTTAGTCAAAATAAAATTTTTTTCCCTTACCAACTTTACATACATACCCCTAGTTAGTCTACTAATCTTTTGCAGTTGTCAACTTGGAAAAACACAGAACCACTAATATGGTAAAAAAAAAAAAAAAAAAAAAAAGCAAATCTTGAATCAGATAAGACCACAAATCAAGCACTTAAAAACAGAGCCAAAGCTCTGGGACTCTGGGAACAGTGTCTCTGGGAGAACACACTACCAAAGATAATTCTCCAGAGTGACAGGAACTTGGGGTCTTATATACCTTTTGGGAAACAAAGAATGGGAAGTAAGATTGATTCCTTCTAATTGGCAAAAAGAAATGAAGAACCCAGGGCTTGATTAACAGGAAGGGGCTAATGCTTTGCAGTGGATACAAAAAGATGTTTCCAGGAAGGGGATGGACTACAGGGGAGGGGTCTTTCCCTCTGATTACAATATAAGAAACTCCTAAGAATAGATTGCATTACTATCTTATCTAAACTTGGATCATGAAGTACCTCAAGATCTATTGCTCAGTTAGGAGATAAGGTTAGTCTGGGACTTTCTGGAACATAGGCAACTTCCTAAGAAACCAGGGCAAACTTGGGGGTTTCAAAAACATGGTTGACACTTCCCCCTTTTGGTCAGGGTGATTCCTCCCTTGACCAAAAAGACAAAGGAGTGTATGCCTAGGAATTTGAACTTATGTTACAACAGAAAACAAGGGACATTAGTACAGACAATTGGCATTCTGGGGGTGCTCCCCATCTGCTGAGATGCATTGACAGCCAGAAGGCAGGCACTTGCCTTTGGCAAAATCTTAACAACCACCCCATTTCCCATTATCTTTCATGTCCTTCAAATCTGGTGGGCTCAGATGTCTTCTTTAGTAGCAGCCCCCTTTCCATATACAGGTTCTCAGAACAGTTTCATTGCTAGAAAAGAAGTCAGGAGAAATCTATTAACTAAATTCTCCAATAGGAAATGATTGACATGGAATCTAAAAAACCCCAAACTTGTAGCCTAGTAAGATCTGATGAACCCCAAGTTTTAGGGTTAGGTTGTAAATTAGAAACCCAATTTTGTCCCTATTCCTGTGAGAATCTACCCTGAAGGGAATCTCAGACTAGCAGTTTCAGACTGAACAATAGACCTTAAGATATTTAATGGATTTAGCTAGATGGAGTTAACAGATTTTAATCCAATGCTAAAATATCCTATTATCTCAGTAGCTTCTGCCATTGTAGCAAGAGACCTTCCCAAGAAGACCCACACCTGTGCAAGGACTACCCTTTAGTAACCATAGTAAATAGTCCATTCCCTTACACTCTAGCCTCTGGCTAAAGTTCCTTTCCCAAGATGGATTGTATCCTGTCAATATAGGTTGAACACTCCTATTTCCTTGTAGCCATGGTACTTTCCCTGTATTCCCCAAATGATACATAAGTCCCCCAAATTCTTTTGTTCCTTGGAGTTGTCATCTCACAAGGTGACCCTCCCAGGAGTTCAGTGACCAGAGCTGGATTTGTATCACAGCTCTGTGAGGAGACCTAATTTAGCACTGAACTCCTCTCCATAATTAAAGAATGGTTTTTTTCTATTTAATAGTTCTGTGTTTTTTCCAATTTAAGAGATTCTTTGTCTATTTGCTCAGTGTTACATATAGAACTAAAATATGCTGCCTATTTTGGTCTGATTAAAATGTGATCAGACCTTAAATATTACTTGACACTTGTAGATATTAAATTTATGGTTGGACTAAATATAAGAGAATATGGTCGCTGATTTAAAAATAATTAATACAGCTCAAGTCAAAATGATTTAGCAGATAAAATACTTAGGAATCTATCTATCAAAACAAACACAGGAATTATGTGAACACAACTATAAAACACTTTCCAAACAATTAAAACTAAATCTAAACAATTGGAAAAACATTGATTGGTAATAAATGACCATTCTACCCAAATTAATTTACTTATTTAGTGCCATACCTATCAAATTACCAAGAAACTTTTTTACTGAATTAGAAAAAAACTATAACAAAGTTCATTTGGAAGAACAAAAGATCAAGAATATCAAAGGAAATAATGGGGAAAAAAGTGAAGGAAGGTGGCCTAGCAGTATCAGATATTAAACTATACTATTAATCAGTAGTCATCAAAACAATATTGTTCTGAGACAGAATGGAGGATCAGTGGAATAGACTTGGGGTAAGTGATGTCAGCGAGACAATCTATGATAAACCCAAAGAGCCCAACTTTTGGGAAAAAAATCCACTATTTGACAAAAACTGCTGGGAAAATTGGAAAACAATATTGTGTTATTTGGAATTTTTAGGGTTCCATTGAGAGGTATTTGGGGCTCATTTGAGTTTTAAATATTTAGATATATGACAAACTTCCTGTGGATGTTTAGGGGACTTGGAAACTACATTTCCCATGATTCAACGGGTTTCTGGTCTTACATGATGACGTGAGCAAACATAAAGCATAGCTTAAATAGAGAGGACTTGATTGGGACATCCTCTCTGGTAAAAGGGAGCCAGGTGGAAGAAGGTATGATGGGGAATTTGAAATAGATCTTATCAGGCATGTGGTCTTCTTATATTTTCCCAACATGGCCTTAATTAAAATATTAATACTTCTTTTAATATCCATCTATATAAATATTAATCATAACAATATGGGAGAGATTAGGTTTAAATCAACATCTCACAGCCTACACCAAGATAAATTCAGAGTGGGTGAATGACTTGAATATAAAGAAGGAAACTGTAAGCAAATTAGGTGAACACAGAATAGTATACTTGTCAGATCTCTGGGAAAGGAAAGATTTTAAAACCAAGCAAGAGTTAGAAAAAATTACAAAATGTAAAATAAATAATTTCAATTACATTAAATTAAAAAGGTTTTGTACAAACAAAAACAATGCAACTAAAATCAGAAGGGTAACAACAAATTGGGAAAAATCTTTATAACAAAAAACTCTAAATCAATTGTACAAAAAAAATCAAGCCATTCTCTAGTCGATAAATGGCCAAGGGATATGAATAGGCAATTTTCAGATAAAGAAATCAAAACTATCAATAAGCATAGGAGAAAGTGTTCTAAATCTCTAATAATTAGAGACATGCAAATCAAAACAACTCTGAGGTATCACCTGACACCCAGCAGATTGGCTAAAATGACAGCAGGGGAGAGTAATGAATGTTGGAGGGGATGTGGCAAAATTGGGACATTAATGTACTGCTGGTGGAGTTGTGAACTGATCCAACCATTCTGGATGGCAATTTGGAACTATGCCCAAAGAGTGCTAAAAGAATGCCTGCCCTTTGATCCAGCCATACCATTGCTGGGTTTATACCCCCAAGAGATCATAGGGAAAAAGACATGTACAAAAATATTTATAGCCGTGCTCTTTGTGGTGGCAAAAAACCGGAAAGCAAGGATATGCCCTTCAATTGGGGAATGGTTGAACAAATTGTGGTATATGCTGGTGATGGAATAATATTGTGCTCAAAGGAATAATAAATTGGAAGAATTCCATGTGAACTGGAATGACCTCCAGGAATTGATGCAGAGTTAAAGGAGCAGAACCAGGAGAACATTGTACTCAGAGACAGATATACTGTGGTACAATTGAATGTAATGGACTTCTGTACTACCAGCAATGCAATCACCCAGGACAATTCTGAAGAATTTATGGAAAAGAATGCTACCCACATTCAGAGGAAGAACTGCAGGAGTGGAAACAAAGAAGAAAAACAACTGTTTGAACACATGGGTTGATGCAGACATGATTAGGATGTAGACTCTCAATGACCACCCTAGAACAAGTATCAATAATATGAAAATAGGTCTTGATTGATGACACAGGAAGAAACCAGTGGAAATGTGTGTCAGCTACTGAGGGGTGAGGGGGAGTGGGGGGAGAGAGAGGAAGAACATGAATCATGTAACCATGGAAAAAAGTTTTCTAAAAAATAAAAAAAATTAAAAAGAAATTTAAAAATAATAAAATAAATGACTCAAAAAAAAGAAAGTTCAAAAACAAAAAAAAATGACTTAGTAGCTTTATTTACAAAAAAATAGAGAGAGAGTGAAAGCAGAGAAATGTGAGAGATGGTAGAGTGAGATATCTAGCCTAACACTAAATATTGGCTCTGGTCCCTGGATCAATCCAGGCAGGGCTAGTTAGCCTTCAGCCAGACTGGTGGTGAATAAAACAAGGGTTCCACCCACACAGCCTCCTCTAAGAAGGAGAGGCCTCTCTGGAAATTAATCTCTCCAGAAGCCAGGAAAGGAGTCAGTTTTTTCACTCACCCAAGTAATAGCAACACGTTGCAATCCCAGTCCAAGATCCTTCAAGAGCTCAAAGACCTCACAAAGACCTCCTGGCTTTTAGAGGTGTATCTCACTTTAGTAAGTGGTTTGTGAACCTCCCTACTTAACATTAAGTAGAGGTGTCTTCACTTTTGGTTGATTAAATTTAAAAGTAGGCAAGGGGAGAGTCACACTGGCGCTTAGAACAATATTAAAAGTAACCTCATCCAGGAGCAGAGAGAAAAGAGGAGTGGGAAAAATCATGAATCATGTAACCATGGAAAAATCTTCTAAATAAATATATTTTTAAAGGAATCTCATCTAGTTTTTAACATCTTATTATTTCTATAAAATCCATTTATGCCAAGTACATGAACTATATACTTGATTAGAAAATAGTTTGTCTTACCATGCCAAAGTAATTGCATAGAAAAAAACCAACATTAAGAAATATATATGAACTAATTCATAGAAATATAAAAGCAAAAATTCTAAAAATCCACATCACAGGTTTATCAAGGTTTATAATCCTGAAAATGGCCCTACTCACTATTTGTGGAAAAATAAATAAAATATCAGCTCATATTAAGTACATTCTAATTAAGTATCCTATCATAAAACCCAAAATGATATTAAAATGCTTATGTGATTTCAGTTTCAAAACAATTTTAAAATTAAAATACTTCTTCCTTTAAATTCAACATTTTCACTTCCCCCTTTAGGAGAATGGCATGCTGAGGATCTTAAAAAAACATCTTTAATTCACTTTAACTGCTTATTTTACAACCATAACCATATTCAAATGGATTAGACATTTTACTCACACTAACTATTATTTTAACAATTATTTCACATTCTTTTAAACTCTTGTGCACTTTCAGGATATGTGTTTTCTCTATATGTAATAATACCACATTAAAACACATCCCAGTGAATGGATTTCCATCTGACATAACAATAGCATAGATCATTCTTTCCTGATAACTAAAACTCATTATTCATCTGCTTAATTGTCTGAATGCCTAAAATCTCTTTATATCTGCCATTTTATTTCTTGCATATTTCAGCTTTAGCCTAGCTAAGACTTTCTACCTTCCAGGATTATAGAAAACTTGCCATAACAGGAGAAAAGAGAGAAATAACTAAAATAAGGGAGGAATGTTCCCCCATTTTGGAGTATTAATGACCCTTATAAATTAGCAATAATGCCCAGCCATGTATAAAACATAGCAGGTATAAGTATTCTTCCTCTTGGCGTGGGCATGAAAAGGAGATGGCATGGTAGAGAGATGGCATGGACATTGTACAGAGATGCCATGGACACTGTACCCCTTAACTCAGGCAAACTATAAGCAGGAAAATTCCTTTTCTCCCTTCTGTCCTTGTGTCTCTACCCAAGAACATCTGATAGCTACTATAAGACCCTGAGATCACTATCATCCTTGGATCTTCCTTTAGGTTGAGATGGACAAAGAGATACATCTCCAGGCTACACCTTGATACCATTGGGCTGTATCTCAGGCATCCATCTGCTCCCTAAACCAGGAGGGTCTCAGGCAGACCCCACACCCCACTGAATACCTGAGTGCTTAGAGTCATGTCCACACCATGACATAACCCACAACATTCTCAGCCTTCCCATTATTTGTAATTATACTTACAGTTAACAGAAGTTACTCACAGGACTGCTTACATCACCAACCAGTTTTCTCCATAGCATTCCTTGCAATTTCATTCCCATACAACTTAACCTCAAATGGCAGTTCTCTCCAATCATGTTTAGGGTTAAATATAACCTATCTCCTGTTGTTAACAGTTACATCCATAAAAATTATTAGACTCCATTATTCCTTCCTAAACTTTTTGATATCACCTTGAGAAAAATTATATTCTGTAACTTCTGCATATATAATGAACATGTATTTTATGCAAACTTAAGAAAAGCACTGTGTTTCAACTATTTAAATTAACAGATATTATATTAATCTCATAACAAAATAAAACACTACAGAGTTGAAATTTTCCTACTCTAGTTAGATATGAGAACTAGTTCTTCCTTTTAAGTTTTCTAGTTCTCATGTTAAAGTAATTGCCATTCTTAAAAAGGGAATTTTGCTCAGGATATACTATTAGAATTTCCAAGGGAAAATAAATTGGCAAACTTTATGCTTGATTCGGAAAAACTAAGAGAGTGAAAAGAACAAGAGGGACACAGCCATTTCTGTAGTCTTTGGAGACTTGTTGAGGTCTTCCCCTTTGTGGCTATGAAGCTCCTTGCAGAGATGTCTTCAGTGGATTCTTTCTTCAGGATCCAGACTGTAAAAAATCTTGCCTAGGTTTTGGCTCCTTAATAAATGACTGGGATAATAGGGTTCCAGAGATTTTGAATTAATTCTCTTTTTAACTCCACTCTCATCGATGGCTTTTTGTGATTGGACCCATAAACTAAGAGGAGTCCACAGGAAGTGACACAAAAGAGGCCCCTTTAAAAAGAGACCTCAGTGAGCTGGGCTGGCTCTTCTGGTTCATGAACAGGACCTAAAGGAGCTCTCCAGGTTCATGACAGACTTGGAGGAGGTCTGGAGCTGGTGAGACTGTTCCACATGGTGAGTGTTAAGATTGAATCTTCCTGAACTTCTCTTAAGAAACTTCCTTTTAATAGAGATTCTGTGGCTAAAGCTTTTGCTTTGTTCGGCTTCAAACCCCTTCAGGCCTCTGGCTTCCTGGCCTTGGGATCAAGGCCGGATTTCCCTGGGCTGAGGGTTAATTAGATCTACCTGGATTGAACTAGGAGATCAGAACGAATTACTTACTGTATTAGATTACTTATCCTATCTTATCTTCTCTCTTATTTCCTTATTTCTACTTCCTCTTCTCATTTGTAAATAAATTTCCATAAAAATCATTTTAACTTGAAGTTAATCTTTAATTGGGGACTGATAATTGTTCAATCCCCTGGTGACCAACCTTTTAATATTTACCCAATCAAAACCCTTCCCCACCCCCACCCCCCAGTTACATTCTCCAATATTAGCATCTGCTTTGCCCCAAAGACCTCTAAGGCAGAAACCTCTTCAAAAAAGAACTTTGGAAAATGCTCAGGGATTTTTCTTTTGTTTCATTTTTTTAAATTATCATTAAACACAAAGTATTTTCCCAAATATTTCTTGTCCATTTACAATAATGCAACAACCAATCAGATCTGTAGTTTACCAGACTCAAATTAACTTTCTGATACTCCAGAACACATACATGTTAATTAGAAAAGCTTTATGTTCTCTAGATAGAATAAATAATAACAAAAAATTGAAATAACAGCATTTCAATCAAGAGTTAATACTTAGATTAAAATGCATCTCATTACGAGCATCATTAAAATTAACTGCTTTTGATATATAATTCACCATGCTGAAACTGCAAAGGAAAAGACTAAAATTTAAAGTTATGAATCCTGGGCCCTCCTTTGTCTCCTACTGGAGATTCTGATAGCCAGATCGCAAGTTCCTATATTTTCAATTTTAGGGGGAATTAACAGTTAATACTATTCAGACATTATTGGCTAACATTTAAATTGAAATTCTTTAAAGTTACTATTAGAGAAACCTTCATTTAAAAAATACACTAGACATACAATATAGAGACGAAACCCATAACAAAATCCAGAACTTGTTTGCAAGCTTCTATGAGAAGCTTTTTCACAAAAATTTACAACCATTTAAAAACCTTAAGTTACAGCATTACATACCATGAGGAACTTTCCTCTCTTTTAATTGATCCAAAGCAGTTACCAAACTTAAATTAAACACTTGGGTTTAATAACCTCAGCTCCAACACACCAGAATTCAGCTTCCATTCAAAGCTTCAGCCAGTCATCTATGCAGATTCTTTCTCACTGCTGTTTCTTCTCTCAAATAGGGTAAAGGTGGGAAGAGACACAGCTTCACTCACATATGTACACCAAACATACACACATAAAATCAAACTCATACACAAGTATGGAGATTGAACAGTCAGGTTAAACTGAACTCCATTTTAGCCAAAAAAACTGCTTAGGGCCAGAGTTAGGCAATTTTTGCCAACTATCTCCACACCCACAGTTCAAAAAAAACCTGTCTGGTCCACTATTTGAGGACATTTCCAGCAGCAGTCCCTTTAGGGAGATAAGCTAAGGCATGCATGAAACTGATTGCCTATTAACCCCTGATTAAAGAGTGGTTCACTTTCCCCAAATACAAGAGTTCATAGTTCAAGAGTTTCCACTTACCCAGCCAACCTGCTAAGTTGAGTCTGAACTTGAACTCAATGGGTTCCTGTGGGCACCACACTTCTAGTATCAGCTAGCAGGCAGCTTAGGCAGCTGTAACTTTGAATCTCACTGGAGCTTCCCTGTATGTTAACTTGGAAAACTATAAAACCACTAATATGGTCAGAAAAAAAAATCTTTAATCACCACACAGAGTCAAGCACTAAAAACCACACAGAACCAAAGCTCTGGGACTCTGGGAACAGTGTCTCTGGGAGAACACACTACCAAAGATAATTCTCCAGAGTGACAGGAACTTGGGGTCTTATATACCTTTTGGGAAACAAAGAAAAGGAAGTAAGATTGATTCCTTCTAATTGACAAAAAGAAATTAAGAACCCAGGGCTTGGTTAACAGGAAGGGGCTAATGCTTTGCACTGGATACAAGAAGATGTTTCCAGGAAGGGGATGGACTACAGGGGAAGGGTCTCTGATTACAAAGGGAGAAACTCCAGTCTTGATTGCATACTAATCTTATCTAAACTGAGATCATTAAGTACCTTCAGGTCTATTGCTCTGTTTGGAGATAAGGTCAGTCTGGGACTTCTCCCAAGGCAAGTTCCTAAGGGACAGGGGCAAACTTGGGAGTTTCAAAAGCACAGTTGACAGAGTCCATGTTCCCCAGGTTAAGAACCCCTAATCTGGAATATATTTAATTTTCTAAAAGGACATTTAAACCAGAAAATTTGAAGTCTTATGCATTTTGATCATATCAAATATTGTTGTCCAGTCTTTGACTTAAGTTCCTTAAAAGAAGGAAGTGATGTTGTTATCTTGGATAACAATCTTTGACTTAAGTTCCTTACCCAGTTGTGAGATTAAAAGGAACTCCTTTCCTAAATAGCTTCTGTTACCTACACTAACCTTTCTATTCTTCCAACTAGTTGTACTTCAAAGAAGGAAATGATGTTGTTATCTTGGATAACAATCTCTCTTCCTACTGCCAGGGCTAAAATCAGCTAACTTCAATTGTTTCATTGTAATGCATTTTCCCTAGAAACATTGTTATAAATTATGTTTAGATTTTATGCTACTCTTAGTAAAATGCATATTTAGGCCACTGTTACAAACTGGCTATCTTGGCTCTCAATTTGTTCATTTTATTTCTGCAATTTTCCTTGCATTTATCCACTCCTTTCTGTCTTTAGTTTCACCATCTAAGACAGTGATGGCGAACCTATGGCACAGGTGCCAATGATGACATGCAGAGAGCTCTCCATGGGCACAGGGTTACCCTCCCCTTTCCTGCCAGTTCTTTACTAAAAAAAAAACAGGGACTTGAGCGAAACTGCTCCCCTCCCCCTCTCCACTGAGCCTGACAACATTTTTTCACATCTCCCACCCCTCTGCCCAGCAGCCCAATGGGAGCACTTCTTCTTCCCCTGTGTGGGGTAATGGGAGGTGGAATACACTCAGCACTGGGGCGGGGGAGGCAAGCTCAGCACTCCATCTCTAAAAGGTTCACCATCATTGATCGAAGTAAAGATTCTTATCACCAACCAGCAGCTACCTAAATTAGTCTCTTCCTTATCAGATTTCCCTTCCCAAATCATCCTTCACCATGATTACCACCATGATTACCATGGAGGCCCATCTTCAATACCTCCATGAAGTCTACTTAACAGTCAGAAATTCTTTAATTCTCTAGACATCCCATAACACTTAGTATTTTTCTTATCTTTGTCATGGAGTTGTACAGTTATAGACGTCATCTTTCCCTCCACTTTCCTGTTATCCCATAAGTTGTGGGCTCCATAAGAACAAGGGGCCATGTTTTAAATTCTTTGTCTTCATTAGGTGAAACTTCTATATTTTATAAAATTCACCCACCCTCAATTCATATTCTTCTAATCCTAAATTTTTAGGTTTGGTTTTTTTTAAAAAAACTTTTAGGGGGCAGCTGGGTAGCTCAGTGGAGTGAGAGTCAGGCCTAGAGACGGGAGGTCCTAGGTTCAAACCCGGCCTCAGCCACTTCCCAGCTGTGTGACCCTGGGCAAGTCACTTGACCCCCATTGCCCACCCTTACCACTCTTCCACCTATGAGACAATACACCGAAGTTAAGGGTCTAAAAAAAAAAAAAAAAAATTAAAAAAAAAAAAAACTTTTATAAAGTAACATTGTGTGAGGATTATGATTTGAGTTACTTTCAAATTTTTGTAACTTTGAAATAAATTCCTAATTTAGTTTTACTATGGAGTTATATAACACCATTCTTTGTATCTAGTAGAACTTAAATAAATGGATTTAAACATGCCTGTGGGTTTGTGGTACCTAACCACTGTTTAACATTCTTTGGGGAATGGTGCTTCTAATTTTGAAACAGAGGACTACCTGTATGGATTTTCAAAGGCTTAGGGTCTAACAACAAACTACGCTGGCTATAATTAAATCTAAAATAATTTAAAAGGATTTCACTGTCCTGCTGTTCATCCTGGGCATCTATTTTACAAGTACCAGTAAAGGTGTTTTATAGGTGACTCAAGTTTTACTAGCCATGCTAAAAAGTTTGGTTTTAGATAAAACAGGCATATCCTCTGTTAAACAAAATTGTATATTTTGAGTCATGTTCTCAGAAAGTTGTCATAGTACATGGAATCATCATAACCTATTGATATTTTATGATTTAATGGATAGGATAAATGACTTGGTATTCCCTAATTTAATATTTAGGCTGAAAGTGTTACACTCAAATCATTTTCTTGATCTTTGAGACTTTAATAAACTATCCACTCTTTTCTCTTTAATTTCAGCCTTGATCCCATTACATTTAAATGAGATAGTTGACTGCTGTCAGATTTTTGTCTTTCTCCAATGTTTTCCATGTTTCATATAATTCAATCATATTATCAAACTTGAAACTACCTACTTCCTGAAGTTAATCAAGGTAGAAGCTCTAAAGCACCTGGGAGCCACAAACTTTTTATTTTATATATATATATATTTTGATAACTTTCAACAAAATTAGTTTCTTTGGTAATCCTATGTGTTTCTTTTTATGAATTTTAAATCATTTTTCTGAGAAGAGGTCCATTCATGCCTAAGGAAGTCCATGACACACATAAAAAAGGTTAAAAACTTCTCAATATCCAAGGTTATTTTTTAATAATAGCTTCTGTGTAGAAAGCTGAAGAATGTCTACTTTAGTAACATTTTAACATTTAATACATGAAAAAAATAATACATTTGGCCTTCAGAAAAGGAAATTTTCAAAGCCGATAAAGATATTTTATGAGTTTAAAAAGTACCAAAAGTGGGGGCAGCTGGGTAGCTCAGTGGATTAAGAGTCAGGCCTAGAGACAGGAGGTCCTAGGTTCAAATCCGGCCTCAGACACTTCCCAGCTGTGTGACCCTGGGCAACTCACTTGACCCCCATTGCCTACCCTTACCACTCTTCTACCAAGGAGCCAATACACAGAAGTTAAGGGTTTAAAATAAACAAATAAATAAATAAAGTACCAAAAGCCATGAGATGGTTTATATCTCCCATTTTGTCATTACTACCTTCTCTTAATGTAAATCAAATTAACTTCATTTGATTTAATTTAGATCTTGATACTGGTTTAGTGTTTATGCTCACTTATCAATGATTTAATATGAAAGTGAATCAAATTTATATGGAAATAATCAGATTAATGACAATTTCCACTGAAATCTAGCAAAAGAAAATTGAGTATCTTTCTACTTATTGTATTCAGCAATATTCAACAAATACTAGATACCTGATATGTACAGAATATTATAATGGTTAGATTAATTGGATAAAATAGTTCTTGCTTTCAAGAAGCTTATAAACTGGTGGAAAAAGACTATATACAAATCTAAAATAATTGATGACACATATCAACAAAGTAATAGTTAAGATCTAAGGAGGGAAAAAGCCTTTATATACTGAGGGTCAGATGAGATCAGGGGAGTTAAATAAAAGAAGGAGGTACTTGAGCTAATCCATCATTTGATAGGTAAAATTTCAACAAGTAGAAAGCATACCATCATTAAAGAGTTAGAAGGATATTTAATTCAGTTCTCTAATTTTATAGAGCACAGAGACAGAAACTGCTTGGGGCACTCTTAGGAGTCCTTGAGTTGTCCATTTTGATTTAGTGAGTAATGTGAAAAATAAAGCTAGAAAGAGAAGTCACTAGTTTGAGGGACTTCAAATGCCACGCTAAGATATTAGAACTCTTTGTACCAATATAGTAGAGGGAGCCATTGAAGGACATTAGCTAGGCACTGAAGTTACAGGAGTCGATCTATACTTAAGAGAGATTAACCACTGATAACTTTTTTTTCTATCACCTTCATTTTGCAATGTGTTCTACTCTCGTCCCCTATCCAAAGAAGCATCCCTTATAGCAAAGGAGGGGAGGAATGTGGGACAAAGTGGGATAAGCTACCAAGTGCAAGGTATACAAGTGGTACAAGGGCAGATTTTAAAGGGTTTTAAGTTTCAAAAAGAAAAATTTTATATTTGATCTTAGAGGTAATAGGGAGCCACTGGAGTTTATTGGATAAGGAAAGGGAGACTGTTATGATCAGAACCACATTTCAAGAAGACCACTTTGGCAACTGAATGAAAAATAGACTGAAATAGGGAAAAAATAACCAGCAGGCTATTGCAATAGGATGATAAGAGCTGCATTCAGGTGGTAGCAATGTTGGAGGAGAGAAAGGAGCATATTCAAGAGATGGTATAAAGGTTTATATCTCCCGATTCATCACTGTTGCTTTCTCCTAAGGTAAATCAAGTTAGCTTCAGTTGATTTAACTTAGATCTTGACAATGGTTTCATGTTTATGCTCACATATCAATGATTGGAGCATATTCGAGAGATGGTAAAATTGGCAGGTTATGACAGAGAGGGGAATCAAGATTGGCATCTAAATTTTGAGCATTGGTGAGAGGGGAAATGGTATTACCCTTAGCAATAATAAATAAGATAGAAAAAAGTTTAGGAGGAAAGATAATTGTTTTGGATATGTTGAGTTTAAGATGTTTACTTGGCATACAATTCAAACTTTGCTAACAGGCAATTAGCAGAGAAGAAATAGAAGTCAGCAGAAAAATTAAGACTAAATAAGTGGAGCTGAATTTCATCAGCATAGAAATAACTGAATCCATGGGAGCTGATGAGATCATTAATTGAAACAGCATAGAAGGAGAAGAGAAAAGGGTCCAGGATAGAATTAAAAGATCCCTGTGGCTATTGAGCAGGACTTGGATAAAAATCCAGCAAAGGAGATAAGTAGACAGGAGAAGTAGGAGAGAATAATGTCACAATGCCTAGAAAGAAGAGTATCAAGGAAAAGAAACTGATTAAAGGGTCAAAGGCTGCAGAATCAGGGAAGGTAATGATTGAGAAAAGGCCATTAGGTCCTGTCCTCCAGGAGCTCTGATTCTCATTCTCCAAGCCCCTATACGTTAAATCTATTAAAAGTGACTATGTCCCTTCATAGACTACTATTTCCCCATGGTTATGTTCATCAGTTATACTCCTTGCCATTACTAAAACAACATTTCCCCCCTTTCTTTCTCCTTGTATCAATCACTCTCTTTGCCTTCTTACTTATTCTTCTAAAGACTTTCTTCTTGAGCGAATACAGAATTTAACTTCCCATCATTTTCAGCTTTTACCTTGGTTATGTTGTCACATATTCCTTTCCATTTTTTCTCCTCCTTCCCCTTTTATATATTTTCCCATTCTGTTATTTAGTCTCATAAAAACATTAATTCGTCTGTAGGCACTGTGATTTTTCAAATCTGCTACTTTATCATCACTTCTAATTACTTTCTGCTTTCACCCTTGTTTCTGTACTTTTAGAAAGAAATCTTAATGGTCTCCCTGTTGTTATTTTGTTATTATCCTTAGTTGCTATATTTGTTTACTTTTCTATTTTTTTGTAGCCAAAGGTGTTTGCAAAACAAATAATAAGTTCAGGCTCATTTTTACAGTACTTCTTTAAATTCCTCTTTTTATTGAACTTTCATCTTTTTTCATTGTTAGGAACTAATTTGCAGAATATATCACCTTGGTTTGGAGCATGTTTTTCCATTTATTCCTGCATTTTCTTGTGGATGCAAAATAGTGTTTTGTTATACAAGTTTCCTTTTTTTTTTTTAGGCTTCAAAGTCTCTTGATCACTTGAAGAATTTGTTGTATGTCACTGTAGTTTTTGATAAATTTAACCATTACATGTCTTAGAGTTTGCAGCATAGTTCTTTTGGTTATGTTTTGTTTTGTTTTGTTTTTTCCTAGAAGCAACTTATGGATTCTTTTGTTGGCACTTCATTTTCTGTGTTTAAAAGTTCTAGGCAGTTTTCTTGTATTATTTTTTGAAAAATATTGCTCAGGTATTTTTACTTATCATGTTCTTCTGGGAGCCTGTAATCCTTAAGTTGTCTCTTTGCATTTTATCTTCAATATCAATATGCTTTGATTTTAAGATGACTGTGTGTATTTTTTTAACACTTCATCCCTTTTTGTTCCTCTTCTTCTAGATTGCCCTTTGTTTCTGTTTATTTTAATTCCCAGTCAGTTATTCTCTATTATGTTTCTTTGGTGAGACTTGTCACCATGCATTGAAGTTTTTTACACTATGCAGACAATAAATTCTGCTTTTACAATTCTTATTTTTTATTGTCATTTTATTTATTTATTTAAAGTTTTTTTTTTCATGTCCTTTCCCTCTCTTTTTCCCTCCCCCCTCCAGAGCCAACAAGCAATTCCACTGTGTTAGACATGTATTATCACTCAATACCTATTTCCATATTATTCATCTGTGTAATAGAATAATCTTTTAAAAATCAAAACTCCACATCTTATATCCATATAAAGAAGTGATAAATCATATGTTTTTCTTCTGCATTTCTACTCTCACAGTTCTTTCTCTTGATGTGGATAGCATTCTTTCTCATAAATCCCTCAGGATTTTCCTGGATCGTTGCATTGCTATTAATAGCAGAGTCAGTTACATATGATTGTGCCACAGTGTAGTGTATCAGTCTGTTTGTACAATGTTCTCCTGGTTCTGCTCATTTCACTTCACATCAGTTCATGGAGGTCTTTCCAGTTCTTATAGAAATCAAGAAGTTCATCATTCTTTATAGCTCAATAGTATTCCATCACCATCATGTACAACAATTTGTTCAGCCATTCATCAATCAAGTGCCATCCCCCTCATTTTCCAATTTTTTGTCACCACAAAGAACATGGCTATGAATATTTTTGTCCCAAAGTTTTTCATTATTATCTCTTTGTGGTACAAACCCAGTAGTGGTTTTGCTGGATCAAAGGATATGCATTCTTCTTCTTTTTTTTAAATCTAGTCTCTTTATTTTACTCACATGGAAATTGTGGCTGGCTGGCTAAGCAACCCTTAACCAAGGTCACTCAACTAGTGTGATAATGAGGTTAAATCTAAAAATGGGCAGGGTAGGTTTAATAAGTCCCTTAGAATTATTCTGGATCATAGCATTACTGCTAGTACAGAAGTCCATTATATTCAATTTTACTACAGTGTATCAGTCTCTGTGTATAATATTCTCCTGGTTCTGCTCCTTTAACTCTGCATCAATTCCTGGAGGTCATTCCAGTTCACATGGAATTCCTCCAGTTCATTATTCCTTTGAGCACAATAGTATTCCATCACCAACAGATACCATAATTTGTTCAGCCATTCCCCAATTGAAGGACATTCCCTCATTTTACAATTTTTTGCCACCACAAAGAGCACAGCTATAAATATTTTTGTACGAGTCTTTTCCCTATGATCTCTTTGGGGTATAAAGCCAGGAGGGGTATGGCTGGACATGCATTCTTTTAAAGACATTTGGGTATAATTCCAAATTACTTCCCAGAATGGTTGGATGAATTCACAATTCTACCAACAATGCATTAGCATCTCAATTTTGCCACATCCCCTCCAACATTTATTATTTTCCTTTACTGTCATATTAGCCAATCTGTTAGGTATGAGGTGGTACCTTGGAGTTGTTTTAATTTGCATTTCTCTAATCAGGAGGGATTTAGAATACTTTTTCATGTGATTATTGATAGTTTTGATTTCTGCATCTGAAAATTGCCTATTCGTATCCCTTGACCACTTGTCAATTGGGGAATGGCTTGATTTCTTATAAATGTGACTTAGTTGCTTATTAATTTGATAAATTAGACCTTTGTCAGAGATTTTTGTTATAAAAAATTTTCCCCAGTTTGTGGCTTCCCTTCTAATTTTGGTTGCATTGGTTTTGTTTGTACAAATCCTTTTTAATTTAATATAATAAAAATTTTTCATTTTATATCAAATAATGTTCTCTATCTCTTGCTTGGTTTTAAATTATTTTCTTACCCATAGATCTGACAAGTGTACTATTCTATGATTATCTAATGTATTTATAATTTCTCTCTTTATATTTAAGTCATTTAACCATTTTGAATTTATCTTGGCATAGAGTTTGAGATGTTGATCTCATACTGTTTTCCAATTTTCTCGTACTGTTTTCCAATTTTCCTAGCAGTTTTTGTCAAATAGAAGGTTCTTGTCCCAAAAGCTGGAATCTTTGAGTTTATGGAACACTAACTTGCTAAGGTCACTTACCCCCATGCTATTCCATTAATCCACCCTAATATCTCTTAGTCAGTACCAGATTGTTTTTGATAATCACAGCGTTATAGTACAGTTTAAGATCTGGCATGGCTAGACCAGCATCCTTCACATTATTTTTCATTAGTTCCCTTAATAGTCTTGATCTTTTGTTCTTCCAGAGGAACCTTGTTATAATTTTTTCTAATTCCATGAAAAAGTTTTTTGGTAGTTTAGTAGGTGTGGTGTAATGAATAAGGGGCTGTAGCTAGTAAGATGATAGATGGAGGAAGGTGCTAGCAATGAGAGGATGGTGTGAGCCAAGTATCAGGGCTGGGCTTGCAATTGAATATAAATGAATCAAGAATCCAGCCCACAAAGCTAACAGAGAGATAGGTAAAACTCCTTAACTAGACACCAAGCTCCTTTAAGGTGAATGTTCAACAGCCCCTGTCCTGATAAGGAAGTGACTTCCTATGGATGTTTCTAGAAGTGAGACAGGAAGGGAGATGTGACACTTCCTGACCACAGTAATGGAGTTTATCTTTGCTATAGCACTTAGAATGTTCAAGCAGCTATCCCTATTAGGCTTTAGATGAAGGTAAGCAAACAACTAATTCTTGAATTAAAGCTAAAGGTTTATTGATAATCAAGTTTTGGTAAAGGGGATTGGAGAGAGGTTTAGGTAAAACTAAGAACTAGCTAACAGCTACCTTTTTTTTTAAACCCTTACCTTCCATCTTGGAGTCAATATTGTGTATTGGCTCCAAGGCAGAAGAGTGGTAAGGGTAGGCAATGGGGGTCAAGTGACTTGCCCAGGGTCACACAGCTGGGAACTGTCTGAGACCAGATTTGAACCTAGGACCTCCAGTCTCTAGGCCTGGTTCTCAATTCACTGAGCTACCCAGCTGCCCCCCTAACAGCTACCTTTTTAAAGCTAAATTAAGATGTTGAAGGACTTCCTGGTATTGTCTTCAGCTGACTCAAGGGATCAGCCCTGGGTCAGAAAATAAAGTGGTCTCTTTTGTTGGAAATAAACTAATCTTTGGTAAAGGAATAGTTTGTGAATCAGATGATGTTCCTATTTGGCTTGCAGTGATAGTTTGATCCTACCTAGCCTAAAAAAAAAAACTAATTCCCAAGTTCTCGCTCCCGCCACCCAGGGCCCCAGAAAACCCAAGAGGTAGAAAGACAAATGAGAAGTGAAGTAGCCATGGGTCTGCAAGCTCTTATATAGCCCAGCTCCAACTGCCAGATGCCACCTGCCCCCTGGCTCATGCCAGGTTCTATATTCTAACTAGGGCAAATTGCCAACTTGCCCCATGGAAATATGGCAGTATGATTTTCTATATTACAATAGCACTGAATAAATAAATTAATTTAAGTAAGATTGTCATTTTTATTATATTAGCTCATTCTACCCATGAGCAATCAATGTTTTTCCAGTTGTTTAGATCTTGTTTTATTTGTATGAAAAGTGTTTTGTAGTTGTATTCATACAATTCCTGAGTTTGTCTTGGCAAATATTATCTAGAGTGATTTTAAATGGAATTTCTCTTTCTATCTCTTTTGCTGAGTTTTGTTGGAAATGCTGATGATTTATGTGGGTTTATTTTGTACCCTGCAACATTGCTAAAGTTATTAATTTTTCCACTAGCTTTTTAGTTGATTTTCTAGGATTCTCTAAGTGTACTATCATATCATCTGCAAAGAGTGATAGTTTTGTTTCCTTCTTGCATACTTTAGTCCCTTCAATTTCTTTTTCTTCTCTGATTGCTACCACTAGCATTTCTAGTATGATATTAAATAGTAGTAATTATAATGGGCATCCCTACTTCACTCCTGATCTCATTAGGAAGGCTTCTAACTTGTCTCCATTGAAGATGATACTTGCTGATGGTTTTAAATAAATACTGCTTATTATTTTGAGGAAAGGCCCTTCTATTCCTATACTTTCTAATGTTTTCAATAAGAATGGGTGTTGTATTTTGTCAAAGGCTTTTTCTACTTCTATTGAAATAATCATGTGATTTTTGTTAGTTTGGTTGTTGATATAGGCATTTGTGCATATGGTTTTCCTAATATTAAATCAGCTCTGTATTCTTGGTATAAATCCAACCGGGAAAAAAAAAAATAAATCCAACCTAGTCATACTGAATAATACTTGTGATAATTTGCTGTAATCTCTTTGCTAATATTTTAAGATTTTTGTATCTATGTTCATTAGAGAGATTGGTCTATAGTTTTCTTTCTCTGTTTTTGGTCTTCTTGGCTAGGGAATCAGTACAATATTTGTGTCGTGAAATGAATTTTTAAAGATTTTCTTTGCTTATTTTGCCAAATAGTTTGTATAATATTGGGATTAGTTGTTCTTTAAATGTTTTGTAGAATTCACTTGTGAATCCAACTGGCCTGGGGGATTTTTTTCTTAGGGAGCTCTGTGATGGCTTGTTCAATTTCTGTTTCTGATATGGGATTATTTAAGTATTCTATTTCTTCTTTTGTTAATTTGGGCAATTAATATTTTGTAAATATTCATCCATTTCACTTAGATTGTCATATTTATTGTCATATAATTGGGCAAAGTAGCTCTTAATAATTGCCCTAATTTCCTCTTCTTTGGAGGTGATATTGCCCTTTTCGTTTTTATGTTAATTTGATTCTCTTCTTTCTTTTTTAAAATTAGATTAACTAAAGCTTTATCTATTTTATTTTTTTAAATAACAAGCTCCTACTCTTATTTATTAGTTCAATAGTTCTTTTACTTTCAGTTTTATTAATTTCTCCTTTGATTTTTATGATTTTCAGTTTAGTTTTTATCTGTTTTTAAAATTTGTTCTTTTTCTAGTTTTTTAAATTTTTAAATTGCATGCCCAATTCATTAATCTCCTCCCTCTCTATTTTATTGATGTAGACATATATTTATGTATATATATA
>NC_058130.1:611532824-611543838 GCF_016433145.1 Gracilinanus agilis
TTATTTATTAGTTCAATAGTTCTTTTACTTTCAGTTTTATTAATTTCTCCTTTGATTTTTATGATTTTCAGTTTAGTTTTTATCTGTTTTTAAAATTTGTTCTTTTTCTAGTTTTTTAAATTTTTAAATTGCATGCCCAATTCATTAATCTCCTCCCTCTCTATTTTATTGATGTAGACATATATTTATGTATATATATATATATATATATATAAATTTTCCTCTGAGTACTGCTTTGGCTATATCCCATAGATTTTGACATGTTTTCTCCTCATTGCCATTCTCTTCAATGAAGTCAGTAATTGTTTCTTTGATTTGTTCTTTGACCCACCAGTTTCGAAGAATTAGATTATTTAGTTTCCAATTTATTTTAAATTTGCCTTTCCATGAACCCTTATTAATTATGATTTTATCTCATTATGATCTGAGAAAGTTGCATTTATTATTTCTGCATCTGTTTGCAATATTTTTATATCCTAGTACACAATCAATCTTTGTATATGTACCATGTGCTGCAGAAAAGAAGGTATATTCCTTTTCATTCCTATTGTATAATTCTCCTCAGAAAGGAATGTATGTTTTATAATCTATAATATAAAGTTTAAATTCTTTTGAGAGTAATTTCAGGATAAGAAATTTGCCATCTCCCCAAAATCCAGACAACGAACCTGTTTGGAGAAGGCACCGTGAAGGTGCCTGAAGAACCTACATGGCATCAAAAAGATCTAGAATGAACTTAGGGTTCAGTTGATTGAACTATGGGGAGCTGAATGTGTTTGTTTTGAATGTACACACTTATGCCAAAGGACACTGCCCCTAATTGGCTTTTTGTCAATGTGCCTAGCAAAACATTGGTTTTGCTTTCTCTCCCACTTACCTCTTATCTCTAACTATTGTAGTTAGAATTTTAGGGGTACCAGATGATTATGTTAAATGATCAATTGGGGAGATGAGACTCCCCAATCTAATTTACTAAAATTAAAATTGTCCTTGGGATCATGATATGAGAAACTTAACAAGACCATGAATACAAAAAAAGGAAGCCCATGAAGCAGGATTTCCAAGACTAAATCCCATAAAGTATATAACTGGGTACCAGACAGGGATTAACATAGAATACTAGACCCTTTTGAGTCTAGCTAAGCAATACCAATGCTAGACTTCTTTTCTTTATTTTGACAGCCTCAATTTCCCTTTGAATGTAATCTGGTACATATATCTGGATATGCAATCTTCAAAAAATGGTGTAGCAAATATGTCAAAAGATGGAACATTAAAAAGATCATAAAAAGTCAAGCATACCAATATACTGAATTTTTAAATTTGCTTGTTTGGGGAATAGGTTGATTTTTTACAAATTTCTATATGTTGATTCAATTTTTAATAATGATTTTCTGACATTTTATGATCCTTGTTCTCTCTCTCCCTTTCAGCCCTCCCCCTTTCCAACATGGCAGGTAACACATATATTTTACATGTATTTTCATACAATACATATTTCCATGTTCATCATTATGAAAGAAGGCACATGTCACTTACACTGAAGAAAAATTCATGGAGGAAATAAAGTTAAGAATGATTTGCTTCAATTCACATTCAAACCCTATCAGTTCCTTCTATGATTGTGGATAGCTTTTTTTGTCATGAGTTCCTTGAGGCTATCCTTGATCCTTACATTCCTAATAATAGTTCATTCATTCACAGCCAATCATTGTACATTATTGCTATTACTGTGTACAGTGTTCTCCTAGTTTGCTTACTTTCCTTTTATATCATTTCATATAAGCCTTTCCAGGTTTTTTGTGATTGTTTTGTTTGTTATTTCTTATGGCACAATAGTATTCTATTACGATCATATATCAAAACTTGTTCAGCCATTCCCCCATTGATGGACAACCCTTCAGTTTCCAGTTCTTTGCCACCATAAAAAGAGCTTTATTCCCTTTACCATGTCCAAAAATTTTGCTTCCATATGCTCACTTAAGTTCATTAGCTCTCTGTTAGGAGGCAGGAAGCACGTTTTATTTTAAATCTTCTAGAATCATAATTGGTCATAAGGTTGATCAGAATTTCCAAATCTTTTGAATTTATCTTCATAATATTGACTTTGCAAAAATTGTTCTGGTTCAATCATTTCATTCTTTATTAGTTCTTATAAGTATCAGGGCTTGCTTTCTGAAACTGTCCTCGTGTTTTCTTGCAACACAATAGTATTCCATCACATTCATATATCATAAATTGTTCAACTATCTTCAATAGATGGCTCCCCCCAGTTTCTAATTCTTTGCTATTATAAAAATAGCCACCATAAATATTTATGTGTACATAGGTCATTTATCTCATTTGTAGATTTCTTTGGAGTATAGACTTAGTTGAGATATTTCTGGGTCAAAAGGGCTAATACTAATACAGTGGCTTTCTGAGCACCATTCCAAATTTCTATCCAGAATGGCTCCACTAATTGACAACTCCAACAATGCATTAATTTTCCTTTTTTCCTTCAACTTTCTTCCCAACATTTGTTATTTTCCAATTTTGTCATATTTGCGATGGGAACTTCAGAGTTGTTTTATTTTGATTTCTCCAATTAATAATGATTTATAGCATTTTTTTCAAATAGCTCTTGAAAGCTTGGATTATGGCTCCTGAAAACTGCCTGTTCAAATCATTTGACCATTTATCATTGGGGAATGGTTTTATTCTTATAAATTTGAATCAGCTCTCTATATATTTTAGAAATGAGACTTTTAACATAGTGGTAGTCTATGGTTCCAACCCTTTTCCTTTCAAGGTACCTTGAACAATTTTGACTGTAAGCTAATTTCTTATGATGCCCAACCCATTGGAATAGTCAGTATCAACTTCTAGGGTGGAATGATCACAGCAATGGATTCCACAACCATAACTAGCAATTTTGCACCTGAGAAAAGCTCCAGAAACTGGGTTTAAGATATACCTATATAGAATAAGACTAGGTAGGTGAATTAAAGAATATTTAAATTAACTGAAAAAAAATTGGGCGAGCAGCACAATATATGCTTTCAAGTAAAAATTTTAAGACATATTCAGGAGGTGGAAAGGGGGAAAGATGCTAAAATAATGCTGCACAAATTTACATGTCTTCTAGTCCAAGTCCCTCATTTTTGTAGACAAGAACATTAAAGCCCAAAGAGCTGATATAACTTGACCAAGGAAACATAAGTAATGTAAGAAGTGAAAATGAACAGAGGTTCTCTGAGTCAAAAACTCATTAAACTTTACTAGAGAATCACAGACTCATTGACCAAATAGATGGGAAGATTTACAGTACAGGAATGTGACAGAATATTATTGTCCATTAATAAATGTGCTAAGACAATTTTAATATTATTGCCATTTTCTCAAGATAACTAGTTACATGTGTAAAAGGGAATTCTTTATTCTCTCTGAGTTTACACTTTATTCTCTTTCTCTATTTTGAGTTAACACTTTGGTTAACAATGACTTAAGTACCCCTACTTAGTACCTCACCAGAAAGGTGAAGAAAGGATTATCTCTCCTTTGTCTACTTTTTAATTGAATCAACAAAAGATCAACACCTTACTTAGTATTAGGTGAGAAGCTAGTAAGGTACTTAGAGAATTCTCACCCTTAGAAATTCAATCAAACAGGACACTGTGAACCTTTTTGATTCAATCAGACAGGAATCTGTAGATTCTTTTGATAATTATTCACCTCTCCAGAATGTGAGAAGTGGTTCCCACAAACACTGCCCCCTAAGCAGTGCTAGGCAATTTGGAAACTGTGACTGGCCCTTGTGAAAAGGGGAAGGGACAAGAAGCCAATATAAAAGGCCTTGAATTTCTGAGGCTGAGGAGGTCAACTCCAAGAAGGAAGTTGGCTTCAAGGAGTTGGACTTCAAGAAGTAAGTCAGCTTCAAGAAGAAGGTCAGCTCAAGGAATAAAGTCAGCCTCAGTAGTCACCTTCAGCTCAAGTCATCATCTTGACCTGTCACTTGGAAGGAACTTAGGTGAGTGGATATCTGGCTTTCCCTTCCTGTCTTCTGGAGAGAGTTAAATTCTGGTGGAAGGTCAACAAGTCCTGGCTGAGTTAAGCAGCAGAGCAGTATTTATTTGGATAGGCTAAATATCTTCTCTATCTTTTGTATTTCTCTACTTTCACTCTTTCCCACCTCTTTTGTAAATAAAAACTATTAAAAGTCATTTTGACTTTGAGCAATAATACTTTAGAATGGCGATCACCATCATTATTTATAATTTTCATATATTTTAGTCAAACCATTAATATTTAACCCTTACACATTACACTCTAGAGCAGTGATGGTGAACCTATGGCATGGATACCAAAGGTGGTACACAGAGCACTCTCTGGGGGCACATGGTCAACCTCCTCCCATCAGAGTTAGTTACTAGAAAGGCAGAGGGACTCAGGTGGAACTGCTCCCTTCTCTCTCTCCACTGTGCCTGATGACATTTTTTCATATCCCCAACCCCAGCAGCCCAACGAGAGAGAGAGAGAGAGAGAGAGAGAGAGAGAGAGAGAGAGAGAGAGAGAGAGAGAGNGAGAGAGAGAGAGAGAGAGAGAGAGAGAGAGAGAGAGAGAGAGAGAGAGTGTTTCTGTGTGTGTGTGTGTGTGTGTGTGACTTGTGGGAGGGACTGGGCATGGCACATAATCTCTAGGAGTGGGGATGGCACACACAGTCTCTAAAAGGTTTGCCATCACTGCTCTAGAGCTTTCAGAATTACCTGAAGCAATTTTTACTTGATTCTAAATTCAGCAGCGCCTATTAGAACAGAATTTTATATGCATTATAAGATAAGACTTCTGTTTCATAAGGGCTTATCATGGTGTAAAGGGGGAAATAATTGTGCTGTAAAGGCAATATGCAATAATTGATGCATATAGGGCATACACACACACACACACATACACACACACACACAAATGCACACAGTGTTCCAAAGTCTTAGTGTAGTTCTACTCTATTAAAAATTTTTTAAACTATATTAAATTAATATATTGAGTAAATTTGTTATCTAATATATTATTTATTATATTACTTATTTATTATGTTACTAAGTATTATATAATACTTATTAAAGCTATTCATATTTTTAAATAGCCAAAACCTATTAAAGCTTTGGAGATACCCTATATTTATACATTTATACACACATTTTAAAGAAAGCAAATTAAGCCTGCCTTTCTTGCCAAGCACCCAAAACTTATAAAATCTAGTGTTCTTTTTGTTGAAATATGTTGAAAATTTTTCTTGGAAATAAAATAAAGAATCTTCACATGATATGTAGCTAAATGTCCTATGGAACTGGCCATCAGGGTCATCATTTTAACAAAAAGCCTTTTTCTGGAAGAAAATAATTTCCTGCTCACTTTCCCCTCTACTATAAAGTGCACTTAAGTTCAATGAATACTTATTTACTCTGAATTGTATAACTAGATCTTCTTTTTATTTTCTTAAATTTATGTTTGCTTAAGGGCATAATAGATATGGATAATTTGCTGCTTTTGTTTCTTCACAGAAACTGATGACAACTGTCTAGAGTTGCTGGACATAATTCACAACCTCATAAGTGTTGGGTTTACTGTTTCCAATAACCATCCCATCAGTTTGAGGATGAGAGAAATTTTTTTTCATCAAGACAAAGGCCTAAAATGTAAATGCTTGCCAAATGCAACATGCTAAAACTCAAGAATGCTAAAGTTGACTATCAGCTAATCAATCAACAAGGGAGAAGTAACAGAACGGAAAGATTGAGCATCCTAAAGCAGAAAAGTGATCACTCCTTAAAGTGATTTAAAAGCCACAGAACTAGATAAGATTATAAATAAACAAAATAATATCCTTACAAGTTTCCTGCTTTGCTGGGTGAAAGGGTTAGAAATCCAGGATCAGAAGATCAGGCATGAAATAAGGATGTCCATTATCACCTCTATTATTTAACATTGTACTAGAAACACTAGCAGTAGCAATTAGAGAAGAAAAAGAAACTTAAGGCATTAAAATAGGTAATGAGGAGACTAAGCTATCACTCTTTGCAGATACTATGATGGTCTACTTAAAAAATCCTAGAGAATCAACTAAAAAGCTAGTAGAAATAATCAACAACTTTAGCAAAGTTGCAGGATACAAAATAAATGCACATAAATCATCAGCATTTTTATATATCTCCAACACATCACAGCAGCAAGAGGTAGAAAGAGAAACACCATTTAAAAGCACCCTAGACAATATAAAATACTTAGGAATCTATCTACAAAAACAAACACAGCAATTATACAAACACAACTACAAAACACTTTCTAAACAATTAAAACTAGATCTAAACAATGGGAAAAACATTGATTGGTAATGGGTAAGATGAGCTAACATAATAAAAGTGACCATTCTACCCAAATTAATTTACCTATTTAGTGCCATACCTATTCAAATTACCAAAAAACTTTTTTACTGAATTAGAAAAAACTACAACAAAGTTCATGTGGAAGAACAAAAGATCAAGAATATCAAGGGAAATAATGAAAAAAAAAAACTGTGAAGGAAGGGGGCCTAGCAGTACCAGATATTAAACTATACTATAAAGCAGCAGTCATCAAAACAATATGGTACTGGCTAAGAGACAGAAGGATCAGTGGAATAGATCTGGGGTAAGTGACCTCAGCAAGACTGTCTATGATAAACCCAAAGAGCCCAACTTTGGGGACAAAAATCCACTATTTGACAAAAACTATTGGGAAAATTGGAAAACAATATGGGAGAGATTAGGTTTAGATCAACATCTCACTCACACCCTACTCCAAGATAAATTCAGAATGGGTGAATGACTTGAATATAAAGAAGGAAACTATAAGAAAATTAGGTGAACACAGAATAGTATACTTGTCAGATCTCTGGGAAAGGAAAGATTTTAAAACCAAGCAAGAGTTAGAAAAAAAATTACAAGATATAAAATAAATAATTTTGATTATATTAAATTAAAAAGGTTTTGTACAAACAAAAACAATGCAACCAAAATCAGAAGGGAAACAACAAACTGGGAAAACATCTTTATAACAAAAAATTCTGACAGAGGTCTAATTACTCAAACATACAAGGAACTAAATCAACTGTATAAAAAAATCAAGCCATCCCCAGCTGATAAATGGGCAAGTGTAACATGGAAAATGGCAGGGTGGAATTCCTGCAAGATTCAGGGTCAAACCTCACCCAGAATTCCAGGGGACCTCCCCTCCCCCACCGGAGAACTCTGGGTGAGTGAACAGTTTGAAAGCAGTTTAACAGTTGATTCCTGGGGAGGGGGGGGGTCCCCTGGAATTCTGGGTGAGGCTTGACCCTGTATCTTGCAGAAATTCCACCCTGCCATTTTCCAAGTTACACAAGGGACATGAATAGGCAATTTTCAGATAAAGAAATCAAAACTATCAATATGCACAGGAGAAAGGATTCTAAATCCCTAATAATTAGAGAAATGCAAATCAAAACAACTCTGAGGTATCACCTCACACCTAGAAGATTGGCTAAAATGATAGCAGGGGAGAGTAATGTTGTGGCAAAATTGGGACATTAATGTACTGCTGGTGGAGTTGTGAATTGATCCAACCATTCAGAATGGCAATTTGGAATTATGCCCAAAGAGCGATAAAAGAATGCCTGCCCTTTCATCCAGCCATACCACTGCTGGGTTTGTACCCCAAAGAGATCATAGATAAAAAAGACTTGTACAAAAATATTTATAGCTGCGCTTTTTGTGGTAGCAAAAAACTGGAAAACGAGAGTATGCCCTTCAATTGGGGAATGGCTGAACAAATTGTGGTATATGCTGGTGATGGAATATTATTGTGCTGAAAGGAATAATAAGCTGGAGAAGTTCCATGTGAGCTGGAAAGACCTCCAGGAATTGATGCAGAGTGAAAGGAGCAGAGCCAGAAGAACATTGTACACAGAGACTGATACCCTGTGTTAAAATAGAATGTAATGGACTTCTGTACTAGCAGCAATGCAATGACCCAGGACAATTCTAAGGGACTTATGGTAAAGAATGCTACCCACATTCAGAGGAATAACTACAGGAGTGGAAACACAGAAGAAAAACAACTGCTTGAACACATGGGTTGATGCGGACATGATTGGGGATGTAGACTCGAAAGGACCACACCAATGTAACTATCAATAATATGAAAATAGGTCTTGATAGATGGCACATGTTAAAACCAGTACAAATGTGTGTCGGCTATGGGGGGAGGTGTTGGGGAGTGAAGGGGAAAGTAAGAACATGAATCATGTAACCACGGAAAATTTTTCTAAAAAAAAAAAAAAAAAAAAAGAAATCCAGGATCAGGGGCAGCTAGGCAGCTCACAAGATAATCAGGCCTGGAATCTGGAGTCAGGAAGACCTGGGTTCAAATGTGGCTTCATATATTTCCTAACTGTGTGACTTTGGACAAGTCACTTAACCCCAGTTGCTTAGCCCTAACCACTTCTGTGCCTGAGAACAGATACATAGTATTGGTTCTAAGACAGAATGTAAGAGTTTAAATAAAATGAAATGAAATAAAAGGAGAGCAGTGGGTGTCTCTAATTTGAAATGAGAGGAATAAAATTACAGTTAAGGGTGAATAGTGTGAAGAAAGAGAAAACTTCAGTTTCGTTCATTTTACAATTTAGTTGAAACACAGAGATAATATACTCAAAATGAAGAATGAGACAGATTTTTGGACTCAGCTGATAGAGGAACTTGTTTTGCTTGACTGCATAGTTGTTAAAAGTATTTTTTTTCTAACAAGTGTTTCATTTTTCTCTTTTTCCATGATGGGGTAGGGAACGAAGTGAGCTAGAAGGAGGAAGAGGGGTAATGAGAGAGTGGCTAAGAAGAAAAAGAAACAAAGGAGGGTCATGGAAGTGTTTTGTTTTAATGCACAGAAAAGAACAGATGGAAGGCCAGAAGGAAATACAAACAAGCAGAATATTAAGAATTTACATATATTAAGAAGGAAGCAAATTTTACATAAAAGAGATTTGCAGTTTCATATACAATCCTTTTTCTGACCTACTTTGTAAACATGCCTATTTGATTTGGTTTTGTTGTGATTTTGGCTCAGAATTTTTAAAAAATGTATAATGTTATTGAGAGAGCAGATTTCTTTTCTTAAAACCATGAATAGACATTTGTGCAAGGAGGTGTTTTTATCTATTACATCTGTGTCTGTTTGGAAAACTGATGCTTAACATATGAATATTGTTTTTAAGGGTTTAAGAAGTTTGGTGCTGAGAAAATTCATGCTTTCATGATTAAAGAGAAATATTTTTATTGTAGACAGAACTATTAACAGATAAGCTGTTGCCTACACACATGATTAAGAATGTACCTATTCAAGCATGCCGTTCAATTTCAAAAGCACAAAATTGCCATCACTGAAGTAAGGTACAAAATGATACCTTAGTATTAAGAAGCAGTGAATACAGATGAAATTCCTTTAAAAAAATGATTCTGTATAGCACAGCTATTTCTATATACAGATGGTCAAGAGAAATAGTATTGGGTTGATCAGGTTACAGTTAATTTGATATGGCAAATAAATGTTTACATTGTTCTTATACAGATGACAATATAACTGTAATAATGGTAACTTGATTATGTGCTATTTGTGTTGTAAGCAGGGAGAAGAAAAAAAGAAAAATGGAGGAGCTACATCTAAATTTAAATTCTTTTTTATATTGATATTGAATGGAACCTTTCAGTGTCTTTTCTTTTCACACCAAACATTCTAGTTATCTCCTTTTCTACTCCTAAAAATCTTCCCAGAACTCTCAAACCAACAACTAGTCATAGCACACAAAATGATTAAAAATGTAGAAGGAAAGTTTTTCATGGTGGTATGTACATGACACCTCTTTTTCCTACTGAATTCAAAGGACTTTTAACTTTCTAATTCACTATCAGAAAGCAAGCTGTACTTGGTCTAGCTTCAATTTCTATAACCTGGAAATGGGGATTGTATTCATTATAATTAAATTTCTATTCTAATTAACAAAGGTGTCCTACTTTTGCCGCTTAATATGTGAGCTTGAGCAAGTCACTAACCTTTTCTGAGTCTGACTACAATTCAGATCTTGATTCTCCGAGGTCTGGTGCTCTTTCCATTAAATCACTCTTCTGTCTTAGTAGTAAAATAAAGTGTAAATAAAGCAAATATAAAAATATTTATTTATTATATGTTATAAATAAACAAAATATATTATATTTTAATATAATATAAAATATTATAATATATTATATATAATATATATTATATATAAAATATAAAATAAAATAATATAAAATAAATTATATGTATATAATAAATATAATATATTTATTTATTATAAAAATAAAGTATAAAATAAGTCATTCATAGATAGGATGCTTTTTATTTTCTCTTAGATTATCCCAATTAGAGACCAGGTTGTTTACAGTTCTATGAACATGCCACAACTTAACTTAAAACTTTATCTGGCAACCCACTGCCTCAACCCAAGCCACCCTTGCTGTTCTTTCCCTTTCTAAACTACTACATTACTTTTGCTTACTTCTGTTAAGTTCAATGACGAAACCGAAACAATAGTCCAATGACGTCGGGTTCCTCTTTCTCCTCAAATTTTCCTGGAAGACTTTATCTGAATTTCTCTTTTACCTCATTCACACTCTATCATATTTATATATTTGTGTGCATGTTGTATCTACCAATCCAAGTGGAATGTAAGTTCCATGAAGGCAAACACTTGGTCATTTTTTTCTCTTCTATGCCCAATATTTATCACAGTGCCTAACACTTGGATGGCACTTAATAGAGCTATATAGCTATTATTATAATATGTTTATTATTTTAGTGATTATTATATTTATCAGGTTCAAAATAATATTGACAACACTGAATTTGTTTTTTTAATTAGAGGTTAAGTAAGCATAGAAAAGTCCTGTAATCATGTAGGACAAGTGTAAAGGTGAGGCACCAGGGA
>NC_058130.1:611544016-611566075 GCF_016433145.1 Gracilinanus agilis
AAAAAAAAAAAAAAAAAAAGAAATCCAGGATCAGGGGCAGCTAGGCAGCTCACAAGATAATCAGGCCTGGAATCTGGAGTCAGGAAGACCTGGGTTCAAATGTGGCTTCATATATTTCCTAACTGTGTGACTTTGGACAAGTCACTTAACCCCAGTTGCTTAGCCCTAACCACTTCTGTGCCTGAGAACAGATACATAGTATTGGTTCTAAGACAGAATGTAAGAGTTTAAATAAAATGAAATGAAATAAAAGGAGAGCAGTGGGTGTCTCTAATTTGAAATGAGAGGAATAAAATTACAGTTAAGGGTGAATAGTGTGAAGAAAGAGAAAACTTCAGTTTCGTTCATTTTACAATTTAGTTGAAACACAGAGATAATATACTCAAAATGAAGAATGAGACAGATTTTTGGACTCAGCTGATAGAGGAACTTGTTTTGCTTGACTGCATAGTTGTTAAAAGTATTTTTTTTCTAACAAGTGTTTCATTTTTCTCTTTTTCCATGATGGGGTAGGGAACGAAGTGAGCTAGAAGGAGGAAGAGGGGTAATGAGAGAGTGGCTAAGAAGAAAAAGAAACAAAGGAGGGTCATGGAAGTGTTTTGTTTTAATGCACAGAAAAGAACAGATGGAAGGCCAGAAGGAAATACAAACAAGCAGAATATTAAGAATTTACATATATTAAGAAGGAAGCAAATTTTACATAAAAGAGATTTGCAGTTTCATATACAATCCTTTTTCTGACCTACTTTGTAAACATGCCTATTTGATTTGGTTTTGTTGTGATTTTGGCTCAGAATTTTTAAAAAATGTATAATGTTATTGAGAGAGTAGATTTCTTTTCTTAAAACCATGAATAGACATTTGTGCAAGGAGGTGTTTTTATCTATTACATCTGTGTCTGTTTGGAAAACTGATGCTTAACATATGAATATTGTTTTTAAGGGTTTAAGAAGTTTGGTGCTGAGAAAATTCATGCTTTCATGATTAAAGAGAAATATTTTTATTGTAGACAGAACTATTAACAGATAAGCTGTTGCCTACACACATGATTAAGAATGTACCTATTCAAGCATGCCGTTCAATTTCAAAAGCACAAAATTGCCATCACTGAAGTAAGGTACAAAATGATACCTTAGTATTAAGAAGCAGTGAATACAGATGAAATTCCTTTAAAAAAATGATTCTGTATAGCAGAGCTATTTCTATATACAGATGGTCAAGAGAAATAGTATTGGGTTGATCAGGTTACAGTTAATTTGATATGGCAAATAAATGTTTACATTGTTCTTATACAGATGACAATATAACTGTAATAATGGTAACTTGATTATGTGCTATTTGTGTTGTAAGCAGGGAGAAGAAAAAAAGAAAAATGGAGGAGCTACATCTAAATTTAAATTCTTTTTTATATTGATATTGAATGGAACCTTTCAGCGTCTTTTCTTTTCACACCAAACATTCTAGTTATCTCCTTTTCTACTCCTAAAAATCTTCCCAGAACTCTCAAACCAACAACTAGTCATAGCACACAAAATGATTAAAAATGTAGAAGGAAAGTTTTTCATGGTGGTATGTACATGACACCTCTTTTTCCTACTGAATTCAAAGGACTTTTAACTTTCTAATTCACTATCAGAAAGCAAGCTGTACTTGGTCTAGCTTCAATTTCTATAACCTGGAAATGGGGATTGTATTCATTATAATTAAATTTCTATTCTAATTAACAAAGGTGTCCTACTTTTGCCGCTTAATATGTGAGCTTGAGCAAGTCACTAACCTTTTCTGAGTCTGACTACAATTCAGATCTTGATTCTCCGAGGTCTGGTGCTCTTTCCATTAAATCACTCTTCTGTTAGTAGTAAAATAAAGTGTAAATAAAGCAAATATAAAAATATTTATTTATTATATGTTATAAATAAACAAAATATATTATATTTTAATATAATATAAAATATTATAATATATTATATATAATATATATTATATATAAAATATAAAATAAAATAATATAAAATAAATTATATGTATATAATAAATATAATATATTTATTTATTATAAAAATAAAGTATAAAATAAGTCATTCATAGATAGGATGCTTTTTATTTTCTCTTAGATTATCCCAATTAGAGACCAGGTTGTTTACAGTTCTATGAACATGCCACAACTTAACTTAAAACTTTATCTGGCAACCCACTGCCTCAACCCAAGCCACCCTTGCTGTTCTTTCCCTTTCTAAACTACTACATTACTTTTGCTTACTTCTGTTAAGTTCAATGACGAAACCGAAACAATAGTCCAATGACGTCGGGTTCCTCTTTCTCCTCAAATTTTCCTGGAAGACTTTATCTGAATTTCTCTTTTACCTCATTCACACTCTATCATATTTATATATTTGTGTGCATGTTGTATCTACCAATCCAAGTGGAATGTAAGTTCCATGAAGGCAAACACTTGGTCATTTTTTTCTCTTCTATGCCCAATATTTATCACAGTGCCTAACACTTGGATGGCACTTAATAGAGCTATATAGCTATTATTATAATATGTTTATTATTTTAGTGATTATTATATTTATCAGGTTCAAAATAATATTGACAACACTGAATTTGTTTTTTTAATTAGAGGTTAAGTAAGCATAGAAAAGTCCTGTAATCATGTAGGACAAGTGTAAAGGTGAGGCACCAGGGACGTTGTTATTATTATTAAAATGTACCCTAAATGTTTATGGGTCCACCCTGGGTTGAAGGAGAGACAGGACCAACCAGGAGAGGGAGACCAGGTTCACTGTTTTAACTGACACAGGAATGGCAGTTGGCTCAATGGTCACCCAGCTCACCCTAGACCAGGGTCTATGGAACCAGCAGGCAAAGGTAAGAGTTTATACAGTTTAATTGAGGGTAACTAAATAAAGGATGGGATAGGGGATTCTATATTTGAAAACCTAAGGGCAAACCACAATAGGCAGGGAAGGACTTAACTACTCTATCCTATTGACCTAAGCCAGGCAGGGCCCAAAGGAAGCAGTACTGAAATCACAGGGAAAGCTCCTTCAAACCTGGTTCCAGCCAGGTTTGGTCAGCACAGCTAAAGGGCCTGAGGATGGCTTTGGGGTCTCACGGTAATCCAAGGATGGTCACAGGATGCCAAGAGCCAAGGTGATCCAAGGTACCCAGGTAGGGAGAGTGAGTTTGAAATGCTGTCCACCAGATCCCAAACCACTTCCCCACTTGGTGCAACTCTGCAGGTCAGTTGTCCACTTGCTGGAAGCCTTCACCTCTCAGGATCACAATGGAATCTGGATGCAGTTTTTCCCTAACTCTGAGATCTCCCAGGGTTAGCAACAGTTATGTCCAACCACTAATGGAGTCTCTCTCAGAGCACAAGCCCACTTCCTGCTCCTTCATTCCATCTTGGAATCCTCCAGCCCTTCCTGCTAGGTCCAACACTATTACTAAATTAATTGCTAAATAAACCCTCACAACACAAGGTGCTTAAAAGTCTACTTGGATACTATGCCACAATTAGGAGTATGCAATAATCCCATATCGAGTAAGCACATCTGACAAATTCATAAAGTGTGTTTCAGGATACTTTTTTTGTCATCAAAGTTAAATATGTATTGATTAAGTTAGGACCTTTGATTAGAGTTATTTCCTCTATGAGGTTAGCCAAGCTCACTGGTCTAAAATTCAAGATTCTGAAATGTAAAAAACACTTTCATTGACAAATGATTTTAATCATATTGTAATATTTTGCTTTAGCAACTTTCCATGGGATTATCAGCATTTGCAAATGACCAAATTTATTGACTTGTCAATTGTTCTTCCCTTTTGGTATGTCTTCTGCTATGAACATCCATTCAGTCTTTATTTATACACGCATGTTATCAATTGAAACATGCGTGTATAAATTATTTATTTGATTTGATCTTCCTGGCTGTACAGAGGATATGTCCCAATTCAATATGTAGATTTTTGGAAACCTGTTTCCTCAAATTGATAGCTATTATCCATGCTATTTAATTATGACTAAGTACATAGTTGACCATAAACTGTCATCAACTTTTCTGTAAGTATTCTAAGGAGGTAAGTAAATAGGAATTGAATGAACATCAATAACTCTTTTTTTTTTTTAACCCTTACCTTCCGTCTTGGACTCAATACTGTGTATTGGCTCCATGGCAGAAGAGTGGTAAGGGTAGGCAATGGGGGTCAAGTGACTTGTCCAGGGTCGCACAGCTGGGAAGTGTTTGAGGTCAGATTTGAACCTAGGACCTCCCATCTCCAAGCCTGACTCTCAATCCACTGAGCTACCCAGCTGCCCCCCCCCATCAATAACTCTTGACTATCTCTCCACTAACCCTCTCCAGGAGGGGCCCTAGATCTCCCCTAATTCAGAGAATCTTGCCTCATTTTGCAAGGGGAAAAAAATGGAGGCAGTTCATCATGAATTCTTTTCCTTTCTTCCTCTCCTGTCACTTTCTCTCCTTCACTCATGTGGTCCTACTCCTTAAAAAAGCTAACCCCTCTACTTGTTTGAATAATCCCATTCCATTTCCTCTAATTGTCTCCATTGTCATCTCCACTCTTTCACATATTTTAAATCTCTCCTTGTCTACTGGTTCATTCTCTACTGCTTATAATCATATCTATGTTTTTTATCTTAAAAAATTTCTTACTTGATCTTTCCATCTCTGGCAACTACCATCCTATAACTCTTCTGCCCTTTGTGACTAAATTCCTTGAGAAGGATAGGTGCCTCCATTTTCTCTCCTCTCATTCCCTTAATTCTTTACACTTTGGTTTCTGACTTTTTTCTAATGAAGCTTCTCCAAAGTTACTGATGATCTCTTAGTTGCCAAATCCAGTGGTCTTTACTCAATCCTCATTCTACTTGACCTCTCTGCAGCCTCTGACACAATTGGTCACTCCTTCTTCCTTGGTATTCTCTTCCTCCTAGATTTTCAAGGCACCAATCCTTGGTTGACCTACTTATCTAACTGCTCCTTATTTGTCTTTTTTGCTGTATCTACTTCCAGATTATGCCCTCTAACCACACATATATCTAAAGGTGTTGACCTAAACCCTTTTCTCTTACACTTTACTGGATGATCTCATCATGTCCCATGGATTTAATTACCAACTATATGCTAATTATTCTGAAATCTAACTACCTTACTCCATCCTCCCCATTGATTTCAAATCTCACATCTCCAACTATCTTTCAGACATTTCAAATGGATATCTAGGATATATTTTAACCTCAATATGCCCCAAATAGAATTTAGTCTTTCCCAATAACCCCTCCTGTCATTCCTATGTTCCTTATTACTCATCATCTTCCTGGACTCTTAGACTCACAACCCAAGAGTCATTCTAGATTCCATACAATCTCTCATCCTCCAATCTGTTGCCAAAGACTATCAATTTTGCCTTTTCAATGTCTCTCCCTTCTCATTTCTGATACTGCCATCATTAGGGCAGACTCTCATTATCACACACCTGGACTACTGTAATAACCTGCTAGTAGGTCTGTCTGCCTCAGATTTCTCCCCATTCCATTTCATTCTCCATTCAGTTACTAAAATGATTTCCTAAAGAGTAGGTCTAATCCTGTCACTCCCTCCCATCCCCTACTCTCAGTGGCTTCCTATTGGCTCCAGAATATTTGGCATTCAAAGCCACCTCTTACCTTTCCAGTTTTTTTATACTTTACTCCCCACCACATACTCTTTGATCCAATGACACTGGTTCTTGGCTATTCCACAAACAAGACACACTCCATCTCTTGACTGGGCATTTTCTCTGGCTGTCTCACATACCTGAAATGCTCTTCCTCCTTACCTCTGCCTATTGACCTTTCTGGCTTCCTTTAAGTCCTAACTAAAATTCTACCTTCTACAGAAAACCATCTCAAACCTTTCCTAATTCCAGTGCCTCCCCTCTCTTATTTCCTATTTACCTTGTATATAGCTTGTTTTGTACTTATTTGTTTATATGTTGTTCCCTCCTCTAGAATGTAAACTCCCTCAGGGCAGGGAGGTTTTTTTTTGCCTCTTTTATATGCCAGCATTTAGTACAGTGCCTGGTGAAGAGTAGGAATTTAATAAATTTTAATGGAGTGATTAATTGATTACCATGACCCAGCTCTTTGTCCTGAAGCTTCACTCCAGCCATCAAAATCACACATTAGAAGTACTCTCCACTTTAGCATCATCCTCTGATTGGATAGCTTCTCTTAGAACCTCCCTTTAAGGAAGGCATCCAGGCCATCTATGTCTCATTCTTCTTCAGGAGTATTCTAGACTTCCTCTACCACAGTGATGGCGAACCTTTTGGAATTGGAGTGCCACCCTAGCCCCCACCCCCCAAAGCAAGTGTTGTGCCCTTCCCCCCACTGAATGATGGGCAAGCCCTGCCCCCCTCTTACCCCACATAGGGGAGGGAGAAAGCCTCCCATTGGGCTGATGGGCGGGTAAAGTGAGGAATGTCCTCAGCAAGTGTAGAGAGAGGGAGAGGAGTCACCTGAGTGCTCTGCTCCCCTCAAGCTCTGCTGCCTGTGAGTTGCCCACCTTACTCCCTGTGTTTTCCCCCTGGCTGCCAGGCAGAGAGGCAGAGGAATGTGAAGAAATGTCATCAGTCATGTTGGAGAGGGGGAGGGGAGCAGCTCTGCCTGAGTCCCTCTGCCTTTCTAGTAACAAATTTGGGTGGGAGGAGGCAGTTGGTGCCCACAGAGAGATCTCTACATGCCATCTTTGACACCTGTGCTATAGGTTTGCCATCACTGCTCTACCATCTTCCCACCCCAACATACTTAAGGTTATCTCCCCAGCTCTTTAGCTTCTTATTATATGTTATCTCCTTCCATTAGAATATAAACTCCTTGAGGATAGGAACTGTCTTTCTACTTGTATTCGTATTCCCAGGCTTAGCAAGTTTCCACATAATAAATGCTTCATAAATGTTAGTTGACTGACTACTAGCAATATGTCATCACCCAATGAACATTACCATCTGCTAATATGTGATTTGAGTAGTAAGCAGTACTACTAGGATAGAAACTTCAAGGGGCAGCTAGGTGGCTCAGAGTAGAGTGCCAGGCCTGGAGATAGGTGGTCCTGTGTTCGAATTTGACCTCAGACACTTCCTAGCTATGTGTCCCTGGGCAAGTCATTTGCCCCCAGTTGCCTAGCCTTACTACTGTTCTTCTGCCTTGGAATTGATATTTAGTATCATTTCTAAGACAGAAGGTAAGGATTTTAATTTTTATAAAAGAAAAGAAAAAAGAAACATCTACTAAGTTAGATCATCACTATCTATAGTTTAGAGAATAAGTCCTAACAAGTAGTCAGAAACATATAAACTGACTTGCCCGGTGTTATGGAATAAAATGGAAAATATGATATGTTATGGAGTAAATGGGGAATATATGAAGGGCTCCTAATCAATGAGGCTAATCACAGAGGCTAGGTACTTGAGGGTACTGGGAGGAATAAGCTGGGTCTTTCAGGCAGGGAGACTATCTCTACAATATAAGAAGAAATGGGTCAGCCAGAGATGGTCTGACTGAAGGGTTTCTTCAGCCTCCTGCTGTTATTTCTCAGCTCCCTCGAGGGAGGAGTCAAGAGGTCCCTCCCTGCTGGTGAAAACTGAAACCTTACAGGAAGTGATGGATGGCCCTTCCTGCCCAAGATGGATGCCTAGGTTTGTCCTCAAGAAATAAAGGTTATTCCTTTCCTTCTTCGGCCTTTGCCCTATTAGTGAATACAATGATTCACCAGAAACTCTTTGTATAAAAATCAAAGGGATTAATTATTGCCAAGGGTAAGCTGAGGGGAGAGGGGATTAGGGTTTGGTAACTGCTGCTAAGGGAGAAGCTGGTACTGGGGGAGGGGTCACTGAAGAGGGGATCAGGCAGAGGGAGCCAGCTCCCTCAGCCAAGGATAATGTCCTTGTCCTGATGTAAAGATTCAGCAGATTGCTAGATAGGGTGATGGTTTGGTTTAGGTACTTCCTGCCTGTCTATAAAAGCTAATTCCCATAATTTCCACCCACCAAATAACCCTTCTTCCCAGGGCCCAATGGGGAAATCCAGGGAATACCAGGATGTCAATGGAGAGGTCAAGGGAGAGGTCCAAGAAAATCAGGCAAAGCCCAAAAGCCCCAGAAGCAAAAGGCCCTTCTGTCGGTACTCAAGGAATATTTATAGTCTCAGGCTTTAACGGTTTTCCCATGAGCCTAAGGTCAACATTCTATCCCTTCTAACTGCCAGGGGTGCTACAGTTGGTTTGCAAAAGTAAGAGCTTTTGATGCAACCCTGCGCTACACCAATCACATAATTAATAAGTATCAGATGTAGGATTCATGCCAATCTTCTTTAATTCAATCTCATTATTCTCTCCACCATTCCACACTACCTCCAAGTACACTTTGAAATAATTAATATGAAATAATGAGGAATATCTAATCTCTGACATTTAGTAATAGTGTGACACCTCCTTGGCCCCAAGTTTTCTTATCTGGAAAATAAGGTATTTGGACTAGATATCCTCTATGCTCCCTTCCAACTCTAAATCAATGATTCTAAGCTACTGAAAGATCATCTTGAATCCTTTCAAAATACATTGGGGAAAATTAAAGAGTTGGTCTGCTGAAAGAGGATGAAAAGATACAACTATTTTATCAGAGAAACCCCTTCAACAACCGAAGATCAAATCTAAAATTACTTGATAAGTACAATGTTAAAAATATTAATTGAAACTTTTTCGTTTATATATCCCTTCCAGTGTTCTACTTCATTCTTTAAAAAAAAAAACAAACATCTATTACATGGACCTCACTGCATGCTAAATTAGCCATTGCAAAGATATGGAGGTTTAATGGATTCAAGCATTTAACTTCTTACCCCAGAAGTAATATTTCTTCTTTGCTTCTGTAATTAGATAATCTACTCCTAACCATTACCAGAGTACTAAATTTCATATTCTCCATACACCTGAGCATATTGCTACATATCTGGCCATCTTAATTTGAGTCTTGATTTATTGAAACTGCATGATACTCCTAATTCTTCTTGAAGCTCAGGATGAATTTTATTGCAAAAGCAATGGGGAGAAAGTTGCCATCATATATCTCTTGGTTTGTCAAGTCCTTAGACACATACAGGGCTCCATAGCCTACTGTCCCATGTCTTGTACACTGAATTTATAGTACTATGTGCACTATCTCTGGGGTGACATATAGGTATAACAGAGATAGCATGAAGAATTTGATTTTGCAATAATGATTACTTGTTGCCGGGACTCATTCCTGCAGGCTTGCTGTTATTTCCCATATTGCTGGTAAGTAAAAATTATTCCAAATGCTATCTAGCCCAGCTAAACTCATCTTTCACTTGCTAGGGAGAGGCAAAAAGGGGGAGGGGAAGAAAAGAAGGAGAAAATTGAGATGCTGGTCATTTTTGTTCTCAAGGGTTTCTGCTCTTGATCACAATATTGTCATAGCCCCTTTAGTAAAGTTCTAATATCAGCCTCCTCTGTTGGAAGAATGAAATCTTTTCATTCTTTCCACCCTGGTGGACTAATTTGACAGTTCATTGGTGATGTCTTTCCAACTTTAAAGAAGCAATTTCCCTAGGGCTAGCCAATTGTATTGTGGATACTGCAGATTTGACTTGCCATTCCTGCTGGGTGTCATCTGTCTTCTCAGTCTTGTACTGGATAATTTTTGTCTTCCCTAGCATCATCTGCTTGAGCAGCCTATGCCTGGCAGGCCTGTCTGTATAGGTTGAACTCACAATACAGTAGCCATGTAGTTAATTTGACAAGGCACATCTCCAGACAGTAAAGCCTCAGGCTGGCTTTGACCAAGATCAGCATCATGGTCCCCAAACATCCAACTGTCTTGATTTCAATCTCAAATATCCTTCCTGTTGCAGCCCATGAACTATGTTGCTCATGCATTGTAAGTTCCTATATCTCCAACTTCCAATCTTCCCACACACAGAGAAGTAGCATCTTCTCTTAAGAGTTGTTCTCATTGCTTTATTCTCAGAAGGTATGGTTCAAAAGGTTGGGGTTTCCCTACACTTTTTCCCCCAACATTTGACATGATCTTTTGCACCACTTTAACAAATTATTATTGCAAGAAAAAATCAGGATTTTGCATCAATACACATATGTACATACATATATATTTTTGATCCTGAAAATAACTCTATGAGGTAGGTGCTATTATTATCCTCATTTTACAGATAAGAAAACTGAGTCAGACACCATTTAAGTGGCTTGTCCACAGAGCTAGTAAATACCTCAGGTCAGATTTGGACTCTGATGCCAGGCCAAGCTCCTTATTCACTACACCATGTATAATTACCTTAGAGATTGTATAATCTTTTGAGAAAGAAACATTTTGGGAAAGAGAGCTCAATAACTCTTTGAATCTAAAAGATGAATTGTTTGAAGAAGGCACCATGAAGATGCCCGTAGAAAACCTCCACAGCATCAGAAGATCCAGCACGAAATTTGGAATATAACTGATTGAACTTTGGGGAATGGAACCCAAGTATTTTGAATGCAAACTTGCATGCCATAGGGGATTGCCCTCCTAATTGGCTTATTGTCAATGCGCCTAGCAAACATTGGTTCTCTCTTTCTCCCTCCCTCCCTCTCTCTCTCTCTCTCTCTCTCTCTCTCTCTCTCTCTCTCTCTCTCTCTCNCTCTATCTCTCTCTCTCTCTCTCTCTCTCTCTCTCTCTCTCTCTCTCTCTCTCTCTCATTTCCCTCTTATCTCTATTAAATATTGTATGCACCTTTAGTTAGAAGATCTTTAGAGATACAAGATAGTTATGCAAAATGATTCATTGGGGAGACTAGTCTCACAAAGAATCACAGGGAAGATTATGAAAGGAAATTCTTGGTACTCTTTTGTCTATTCTGAGTTTACACTTGTGAAAAGGGAATCCTTTATTCTCTTTGTCTAGTTGGAGTTAAAACTTTGGTTAACAATAACTTAAGTACCCCTACTTATATTTTGAGGACAGGATTAATTCTCCTATATCTTCTTTTTGATTTAATCAACACAAGCTTGAACTAGGTGGAGGAGCTCAAAAACCATTTAGTGAATTCACACCCTACTTAGTGCTAGGTGAGAAGCCAATAAGATTCTTGGAGAGCACCACCCTTTTTTCTAACTCAAACAGCCAGAAACTTTTGAACTCTTTTAAGAGTTCACATACTCAGAAACATGTGAATCCTAGGAGGAGTGTTAACACCTTTAGAGGTGAGAAGTCAATCCCACAGACAAAGCTGGATAATTTGGAAACTGTGATTGGTCCCTGTGAAAAGGGGAAGGGACAGGAAATCACCGTAAAAGCCACAAAATCCTTTGGCTGAGGTAGTCTGATGAAGTTGAGTCTCGTGGAGAGTGTCTCCTGGAGATAGTCTTTGAGTGAACTTCACTGGAGGCTGTGGGTTGGATTGACTTCAACTTTGATTCTGACTCCTGGACTACTTTGTTGGATGAGTGAAAAGGGCTGACTACTTTCCTAGTTTCCTAAGAAACTAGCTTCCATCTTGGAGGAGGTCCCATAGTTACTCACTACTGGCCCTCCTGGCTGAAGACTAGTATAGGTATTTTCTCTAACCTCTCTCACATTTCTCTACTTTATTGTTTCCACTCTATTTTGTAAATAAACGTTATTTCATATAATTTAAATCCAACCACTAAATTTAACCTTTACAACCACCAGCTGCCTCTCCAAGTCTTCCAGGGCATGGTCTCTGGTCTAGATGGCAAGGTGGATGGCCAGAAAAGTAAAGTGATAGGAAAGTAATCAATGACAATGGAGGACTTGGGGACAATGAACATACGCAACATTAATTATATTGGTTATGACTATTATATACTACTTTTGGAGATAAGCATTTTTCTTTTTCTAATTAAATATAAGTATTTTTACGATAAAAGAGAAGATTAAATATAAAATTTAGTGATAAAATCTGAGTATAAAATGGGTGATACTTCTATTTTAGATTTTTGGAAGATTCAGATTCAGTAGAATCTGAATTTCAATAGAATTTGAGAGCAGAGACTATTTTATTTTTGTTATTGCGTTCTCTGTGCCTAGCATAAAATAAATACCTTATAAATGCTTATTGAATAAAAATACTCTAGCTAGAAAAACACCATTCTTTCTCTCTTTAACTGCTTTCTTCCATCCCTGAAAATTAAAAAGGTAGATGTGAAAACCATGGAAATGGGGGTAAAGAATATCAAGCCCAGGATGCCATAAATATATAAATCTAAAACTAAAAACTTTAAAAATAATAATTTATTTTCATATAAATCTTTTACAAGAGTCTAGTTTTAGTCTTATTTAACTCAAGATGACTTGTCATCACAAGCTAGAAGTTATTTGAAAGGTTGTTTTGTCTAAACTAACCTCCTCATTTTACAGATAAGGAACCTAAAACCCATACACAAGAATTATCTTTCCCAAACCTGATAGAAACCTCTACATCCAGGTGTGACAGGCTGTGCGATTCTGTCACAAGGTTTTCCAGTGAACAACTATACCCTTGCCTTGTAATTTGGAGCAACTGAGTCACAAGGGAGAGCTACAAATAAGGGCAATATGATGTGCCCCTATTACACATACACTTCCTATTTCTATTTTGTTTCATGTTACTTCATCATTTAAAATGCATCTAAAATGATTGAATAAGTGTTCAGTGTTACTGAGACTATATTATCTCAGCTGCACTGCTCTGGTTCATATTTCTATATAGGAAGCATGTCAACTATTAAGAATGTTAATGCTTATTTAAGTGAGCATTCACTTTGCATTCTAAAATAATAAATTTGTTCCCCTAAAGCATTTTCTTTGAAATGAAGGTGGGGTGGGGTAGGTAATGTGGGTAATAAAGCATTCCCAACCTTTTAATAGAGCTCTTAGTTCTGCATGTGTTTGTGTTTTTTCTAGTAATGAATTATCAGGTCCCAAGAAGAATAGAATAGTTGACTTGGGGGGACATGAAGTTTGAATGTAAAAATTTGCCCTCATCTTCAATAGTAGGCACTAGAAGTTTTTTGGTGGAGGGATGGTATCCCTTGATTATATTAATGATCTAAGATGCTTTGCCTAAATCAATGTGGTTTATACTTCAGAATAGCTCTTCATTATATTTAAGAGGGAAAGCCCAAGTTAGACTGGGAAAACAGAAATCTCCATTCCACGAGTCTAAATAACCAATAAACTGAAGCAATGGCCCTAGACCAGTGATGGGCAATTTATGGCCAGTGGGCCAGATGCAGGCCCCCTGAAATGTTCTATCCGGTCCCCAACATTATTCCTAATCTGATGAATACAATGAGTAGGAAACAATACAATGAAACTTCAAAAGAGTTGCCTTAGAAACAGACTGACAAATGAGCATTTCCTTTCCTTTGGCCCCCTCTTTAAAAAGTTTGCCCATCACTGCCCTAGACTAACAGACCACTGGTAATTCTGTATAACTGATAATATTACCAGTTTTCCTCCTCTTCACATCATTTTCTAGAGCTCATTCAGAGTATAAGAATAATGAGAGCCAGTCACCAAAGTTATGATAGAGGGGAGAGAGAGTCTATGAGGGTGAGACTCTCTTAGAGCTCTCCCCTCTTGCCAAATACACTGCTGATACTTTGAGGGGGGTGTCACCCCTAAACTGGGTGACCTGGATGGTCTTGCCGCCCCATAGGAGTTAGGGGCAAGGATTCCCTATAAGATGAGGTATGGGGGACCCCAATCCAATTCTGAATGAGGGCGAGGTTCATGCAAGCCTCCCCTGAGGTCAGTCAACTTCACAGCGGGTGGTCTGGCTCCAAGATGGAGGCAGCCAGACCAAACTGTAATTCCCCTCCCCCTCGTTGTCTCTCAGGCACTCTGGAACTCTATCTGACTAATGAATGGCTTTTATTAATCACAATTCAGAGGTTAGGGAAAGGGGTGAAGGGCAGAGGGATTTTGGGGTGCCCTCTTCTCTATTTCTATGGGGTCCGTCACTTGGGTGACAGACCCTTTGGGGTTCCTGCTCCCAAGTGTCTCCCCTTGTCACTTCTCCTTCAGTCTCTATTTCTATTTCCTATTTCCATCCTTTCTATAATTGCAAAATCAAACCGGAAAGGGTCTCTCAGCAAGGTTGGGTAATGGGGGAAGGAGCCCAAGAGATCGCTTCCAAAATGGAGTCCAGAAACTTAGCTGACTGATGTCTTTTGACCAGGGAATCAGGGTATCAATGTCCAAAGAAGGATCCTCAGGAAGCCCTCAGGACTGGATTCGAGCTGAGATGTTCACCTCTTTTCTCTCTCCAGTCCTCTGCTGGAAGTCCTCTCCTCTTTCCTCCTCTGGAGAATTCCCAGAATTCCTCTGGTCTCTCGACTGTCACCAACTGTCGCCAATGGCCTTCTTCTGGCTCTTTTTGTCCCATCCCCCATCCTTACAAGAGCATCATTTTACCTGTAATCCACGAGCCATATCTTTATTCTCCACATAAGGAAGGTCAGGTATTGAATCATGCCATTGCTGAACCTGATTTAGTTGCTCTAGGGAACTCACTCTACAAAATAGATCATCACCTGTTCTGCAACTTAAGGTTTTAGAGAATTATGTGGAGGCAATAAGAAGTTAAGTGACTTGCCCTGAATTACACAGTCAAGCCATGTGTCAGCAATTGAGCTTAAACCTAGTTTGTCTAGACTCTGGATCTAGTCTCTGTAAAGGGTAAAATTATTATGGTTGGACTAAATATTTAATAGGGTGGTAGCCAGAAATTTAATTAATTCCAAATTATTTTTTTTAGCAATTTATTTATAAAATAGAGGGAAAGAGTAAAAGTAAAGAAATGAGAAGAGAGCAGAGTAAGAGATCTAGCTTAACTATGTGCTCAAGCCTTAGCTTACTCCAGAAGGGCTCCAACAGCCCTAGCCGGAGGGCCTAAGGGTCAATTAACAAGGGTTTTAGCCAAGAGGCCTCTTCCAGAGGAGGGGCCCCAAGGGAGACTAGTACCTCCAGGAAAAATCAAAAGGAAAGCAGTCCAAGATCCTCAGCCAGAGCTCCTCCAGGGTCCAGTTCAAGGCCAAAGAGAGCGTCCCAGGAAGTTCCGGCCACTTTTAAAGACCATTCCTGTGCCTTCCTTCCATTTTATGTGTGCCAATTACAGGCTAAAGCTTTGCTTAGGACTGCCCAGGGTGTAATCAGTCAATTCTGATTTGTCAGCCACTTTCACACATGTGGGTTACAGACCTCTCCCACTCAAGTGTAAGTGGGGTATATGCTTCTGGTGATTAAATCTAAAAATGGGCAGGGTAGAGTTAATCCCATCTTCACATCTCTTTCTACTCTTCACAGTCATCCCTTGTAATTGCATAATATAATGATATTAAGATGGACAAGTATCTTGAATATAAGAATTGAATTTTATAGAATCTAAAAAATCTTTATGAAATAAATGCAAAGTAAAAAAAAAAGAATCAGAAGAACAGAATATATATTATGACCATAATTGGACTCTTTTCTTCTTAAATGGACAAAAGAATCATAGATTTAGAGCTAGAAATGATTTGAGGTCAAAGTAAATGAGAATAAATAACCAATCCTAAATGAGACTTGGAGTGACTAAAAAGTAATGACATTTTGTTTGCTGAAATTCAATAAAATGCAAACATATAAATTAATCTATATAATGGATTAATATTTATTTTAACCAAAGCTTTTCTAAAAAAAGAGGCCACTGCTTTACCTACCATGTGGATAGCCTTTGATTGGCTGCCTATGTCTTTGAAACTGGTGAGACTGAGCTGCCACCATCCTTTCTGCTATCAGCTTGGATGCCAGGAACCAAACATTGAAATGGGAAGGAAAATTCATGCTCCTTTGCTGTAACTCTGGCTCCAAGGAATGGGTCTGGGGGTGTTTCTGTATTGTTTGTCCTCAGTTTCAATTGCTGAAGGTCAGGACTGTAGGAGACGTGGTACAGCTCATCAGCCTGGCATGGAAACCCTGAGAAGTGAGAGTGTCTAGGCCTGTGGTTTTGGTTTTAGACTGTGAACCTATTACTCTTCCCCTAACCAGAGATGGAATTGTATTAAAAGGGCATTATGCCTCCCATGTGTTAGAGGAGGAAGTCTATTTGAATATTTGAAGCAAATATTTCCTTTTTAAAAGGTCCCATGTTGTATATTATTATATTTGTTATAAATGTTATTATATAAGTACATTTTAAATTACTTTAATGAATTTAAATATATTAATTTTAGTACTGTAGATTATAAAATAAATATATACATTCAATGAAATATATATAGTGAAATTTACTAGTTGCAAAGTAGGTCTAGTTGGTTGTATTGACATTTAGTATTATTTGATATTAAGTTAATAATAAATCATTTCAAGGATGGGCATTAGGTGGGCTAAAGTAGTTAGGGGAGACAATATTTGGAGAACTTAAATTGGGCCATGAAGTTTGGGTGCATAGAATTTGGACTGGCAGAGAGAAAGAAGGGCATTTCAAATAAGGGTAAGGCCAGCAGCCAAAGCAAGGAATCAGAAATGAGCATGACACATTCCTGAGAATAAGGAGATTGTCTTGGCTAGAGTAGAGGGTACATATTGAAAGTATTGGGAGTTTAGATTGGAAAAGTAAAATAGAAGCAGATAACATCAGGTTCTGAATACCAGAAAGAATAATTTTTGCTTCTGTGGTCAGACTAAGAGAAGGAAGAAGTCTATGATCAATTAAGTTAATAGAAGTTTATCTTTGAGTTGACTTTTGATTAACTAGAAAGGAGCCTGTAAATAAATTTTTCTTTAAAAATTTTTTTATTTATTACATTAAAATTCCCAACTTAGCTCTCTTCCTTCTCTCTCCTCCCCACCCTAAAAAATTTATATATGTATATATAAGACTATATCTTGTTTCAATTTTCAATTCTTTCTCTGGAGGGGCACATACACAAGTCATTCTTCAAACAATATTTTTGTTGCTATATATATATGCATATATATAATGTTTTCTTGGTTCTGCTCATTTCACTCTTCATAATTTTACAAAGATCTTCCTATATATTTTTAGTTAACCTGCTCATCATTTCTTGTACCATAGTAGCATTTCATCACAATCTTATGCCACAACTTGTTTAGCCATTCTCCAGTTCAAATAAGTTTTATCAGAAACGCCCAAAGTTGGGAGATGGACTCTTCTGTAAGAAATAAGAAGGGCAGGGCCACTGAATGTTATAATAGAGGGAAGTAAGTTGGAAGAAGGGGCAGCAAAGTGAATAGAGTGCTAGTCCTGGAGTCAGGAAGACTCATCTTCCTGAGTTCAAATCTAGCCTCAGACACTTATGACCCTGGGCAAGTCAACTATGTCTCCGTTTCTTCATCTGAAAATGAGCTGGAGAAGGAAATGGCACACTACTACTCCAGTATCTTAAATAAAGGTCAAATGAAAAATAAATGGCCAAAAAAATATAAGAAGACTGAAAATATGGGAGGGGACCAGATTATGAAGGGCTTTAAATGCCAATAGAGGATTTTATTTTTATTCCTGGAGTAGGGAGTTACTAGAGCAAGGCAACATAGTCAGAACTGTACTTTAGGATAATTATTTTGATAGCTGAGTAGAGAATGAACTCAGTGGAGGAGTGGATGGGGTGTTCAAGGAGGACAAGCTCTTGACTTGTTTGGCTATTGGACTTTGATGACTCTGAAAGAGAGAGTAAAGTTAAGAGCTGGGAGATTCTACCTTACTTAAATCCAACTCTAGACCAACTCAAGACATCACCCTTGAATGGTCCTCTGAAAATGAAAGATGAACAGCAAGGAGGAAGAATTGAGGCAGGTACATCAACTAGTGGGCTATTGCAATAGTCCAGGTGTGAAGTGATGAGACTACACCAGGTAGTGGCAGTATCAGAGGAGAAAATGGGGTATGTAGGAAAGATATTGAGAAGAACAGGGCTTTGGAATCTCTGGGGGAGTTAATCCACTCAGTTTTGGAATGCTGGTTCTGGAGCTGTTTTGTCTTGATTGGTGAATACAAACTGACTTAGCCCTCTACAACTAGCAGGTCATATTTCACATCCCATTTAGGACCTCACTCTGGATTAGTTTGTAACATCACAGAAGTACCATTCTTTTCCTCCTCCTCTCTCCCTCAATTCCTGAAATTAATATTACAATTACAGAAAAGATTTCATTTTTTGAATGCTCTATTGATTGACTCACCATCCCATGATTCTGAAGTTGAGGTCTCTTTCCTAGACACCATTCCTTCTGTATGTGTTGCCTGTCCCTATTTAAGGGGGACTATTAAAATATAAGTTCTCTGATATCAAAGGCTATTTCATTATTGTATTAAGTATGTGTATTCAGCACTTATTGAAGTGACAGATCCCTCCTGAGCATTTATGCTTGTTATTGCTTGTTCATTTATTCACAATATATGTAAAATATGTTGCAAATCTAAAAATGCTAGAAATGTAGGCCAAAATAATAGCTAAATGGAAGTGGGAGCCAACTAAGAGGAAGCCAGGTGGCATAATGGACAGTGCTGGTTCAGGAATCAGGGAGAGTCATTTTCCTAAGTTCAACTCTGGCCTTAGACACTAACTATATGATCTTGGGCAAGTCACTTAACCCTGTTTGTTGCATTAGAGGAAATAGCAAACCACTGTAGCTTCCCTGAGAAAACTTTGAATTGGATCACAAAGAGTCATACATGCCTGAAATGTCAAGAACAATAGACTGAAGCCAGGTGTGGAGGGCTTTAAATTCCAGGCAGAAAAGTTTTTATTTAATCCAAAATGTAATAGGAAGCCATTGAAGATTTTAGAACAAGGTAGAGTGAAGGAAAATAAAAATACAGCTTTTATTACAAAGCCTTATTTTCTCATTCTAACTTACCTCATAGTAAATGAAAATAACAAAGCATTCCTTTGTTTATGTCCAAGAACTATAACAGCTTTCCCAAATACCTTACAGGTGAATTACAGTTAAATGGAATAACAAGTGTGAAAATGCTTTATAAACTGTGAAGTGACTTTATAAAGGTTGTTGTCTTGTTGTTCAGGTTCAAGACCCCATTTGCAGATGAGGAAACTGAGGCAAACTGTGTTAAGTGACTTGCCCAGGGTTCAGCAGAGTAAATGTCTAAGACCAGATGTGAACTCGGGAAGATGAGTCTTTCTAACTTCAAGCCTGGCACTCTATCTACTGTGTCAATGAAAAACAATAATAAGAAGTAACTATGACTTACTCTGTGCCAGGTACTATGCTAAGCATTTTACAGTGAATAATAATAATACATCTAACATTTATAAGGCTTACTCTGTGCCAGTTACTATGTGAAGCACTACCTATGTCATTTGAGCCTCACAAAGCTTCGAGGTACAGATAAAGGAAAGTGAGGCAAATAGAGGTTGTGACTTACCAAGGGTCACACAACTAGTGTTTGGAGTCACATCTGAAATTAGGTTTTCCTGACTCCAGCAAATCTCTCTCTACTCTCTTTCTTTGTGTTTCTGCCTCTGTCTGCCTTTCCTCTCGGCATGAATGGCCTAGCTCTACATCTCTCCGTCTTTCTTTCTGCATCAAATTCTACCGCGCTCCTCGCCCAAATTCATCTCTCGCCCCACCCCCTGCCCTAACTCATCATGGCAGATCCAGCTTCACTGCTTCCCGCTCCCTCCAGGACTCGTCAGCTCCCTATCGTGACCGCCTCCAGGTAGGCTTCAACCAGCCACAGGCGCCCAGGAATGACGACACAAAATAAATAAATAAATAAATGATAGTGCGGGTGGTGCGAAAGAGCACCGGGCAAGCGCAGTGCCTCTGTCCGCCGAGAAGGCGGTTCCTCCTTAGACAGTATGAGCAGCGGAGGGAGCGAGACCCCTCTGGGAGGCGAGGCCGCCCCGACCCCTGCCGTGGTCCCGGTGGGAGGCAGGAAACGGGACCCGCAGGGACCGTCTAGCTCTCCAGTTCACCTCATTATCAAGGGTAAGGAGTTGTCAGGGCTCCCCTTCCCCATCTTTCTCCACTGCCCGCCCCGGACGATAGGCCGGGTCCGGAACCCTGTGGCTTCCTGCAGGTAGTGGGTGGAAAGCAGCTCCCGCCCCCACCTGCTCCCCAGGCCTGGACTCAGCCCCTTTTCCCGAACGACACCCCGGGAGCCCCTCCACGCCAGGCATTTTGGTAGGTTTCGTTTTATCTCTGCCCGGGTGGAGGAGATAGCTGGGCCTGAGAGGTCCTGGAAGAGGCTGTTTATCTCCCTCCCCTCTCCCCTTAGTATCCACATGACACTTCCTCGACCTACTACAGTCAAGGATGACTTTGTTAATGATGATCTATCTAGCGCCTTCTACGGGCCACGACCAGGCAGAGAGCGGAGGGTTACAAGAAAGTCAAAAGACACCCTGGCTCTTAAGTGTTAGGTTTGCAAAGCGCTTTACACCGATTATCTCACTTGATCAGCTATCTCTCAGCCAGCCTCCCTTCTGGTCTCACAGCCCCTGAATTCCCTGCATCCACACTAACGTTATGTTTTAGATGCAGTTAGATGCAGAGTATGAAGGGGTCTCCCACTTTGCCCCAAGGTAACACAGGTAGTAAATATCAGAAGTCTTGTCAGCCAACAAGCAATCAAATGCTTACTATTGTGTGCCAGTCATTGGACCAAAGGATAAAAAAAAAAGAAACGGGGGTGGAGGACGGGGAGGTGGGGGGGTAGGGGGGGAGTGAGATTATTCTCAGAGAGTTTAAATTCAATGAATGATTACATTGTAAAATACTAACATCTTTTAATTCAATACCCCCATACTATCCTAGTTGATTTTTAAATTTTGTAAAAACTTTCATCAGCTTCTATTGAGTGAGGAAAGGATTACATTTGAACTGCTAGCTAATTAAAAATCATCCAGAGAAAGAAATTTTGATGCATACAGAAAAATTTTGACATTCCACAAAAAGTAGTCTAATGGAAAGAGCAGATAATGGAGATGGCCATGCAATAGGACCTCAGTCCACCAATCTACCAGTCTAAGAAGTATTATCTGGGAAATTAAATTAAAATTAAAAATGTTTTTCAAATTCAAATAAGCATGTGTAAAAGATATTTAAATAAACCTTAATGTTTTTAAAAGTTGTAGCATTTATACTTCTGAAATTATTAAAGCTTAAAACTGCACTAAGACTTTCAGGACACTTTATAGCATAAATGGATAGCAATTTCAGAGAACTCCCTTTTCTGAGCAGGTAGAAAAAGCTTCTTGTAGAAAGTGAGATCTGTACTTAGTCTTGAAAGAAGTCAGGAAAAATAGGAGATGGAAATGAGGAGGTAAAGCATTCCAGGAATGGGAGACAGCTAGTGAAAAGACAGTGGGATGGAATTTCTCCTGTACAAGGAACAAGAAATCCTATATATGTGGATCTCAAGTCCTATATATATGGATCTTATGTATGGTGGAGAACAAAGTGTAAGAAGACTAGAATTGTAGGAAGGGTCCTAGTTGTGAAGGCTTAAAATGTCACACATACTTGATCCTGGAGGTAATAGGGATCCCTTGGTGATTGTTGAATAGGAAGGTGGTATGGTTCAGAATTTTGCTTTAGGAAATCATTTTGACAACTGAATGGAAGATGAATTGGAATAGAAAGAGGAGTCAGGTAGATCAATTAGAGGTAATTGTCCAGGCCTAGAATCTAGGGTATTAGATTTAAATTTGGATGCATACACTTCCTAGCTGTATCATTCTGGGCAAGACCCTTAACCCCCATAGTCTAGTCCTTACCTATGCATTTCTGCCTTGGGACCATTACTCAGCATTGAGTCCAAGATGGAAGTTAAGGATTTAAAAAAAAAAAAAAAAAAGGTTATTGCAATAGACCAGGGAGGTAAGAGGTGATTAAAGCCCATATAAAGAGTGGTAACTTGTGAATAGGGAGAAGAGGACACGTGAGAGATGTCATAAAGTTGGGAATGATAAGATTTGACAATCTGGATATATAGGTTAAGTGTGAGTGAAA
>NC_058130.1:611569716-611589126 GCF_016433145.1 Gracilinanus agilis
GGTGGGGGGGTAGGGGGGGAGTGAGTTTATTCTCAGAGAGTTTAAATTCAATGAATGATTACATTGTAAAATACTAACATCTTTTAATTCAATACCCCCATACTATCCTAGTTGATTTTTAAATTTTGTAAAAACTTTCATCAGCTTCTATTGAGTGAGGAAAGGATTACATTTGAACTGCTAGCTAATTAAAAATCATCCAGAGAAAGAAATTTTGATGCATACAGAAAAATTTTGACATTCCACAAAAAGTAGTCTAATGGAAAGAGCAGATAATGGAGATGGCCATGCAATAGGACCTCAGTCCACCAATCTACCAGTCTAAGAAGTATTATCTGGGAAATTAAATTAAAATTAAAAATGTTTTTCAAATTCAAATAAGCATGTGTAAAAGATATTTAAATAAACCTTAATGTTTTTAAAAGTTGTAGCATTTATACTTCTGAAATTATTAAAGCTTAAAACTGCACTAAGACTTTCAGGACACTTTATAGCATAAATGGATAGCAATTTCAGAGAACTCCCTTTTCTGAGCAGGTAGAAAAAGCTTCTTGTAGAAAGTGAGATCTGTACTTAGTCTTGAAAGAAGTCAGGAAAAATAGGAGATGGAAATGAGGAGGTAAAGCATTCCAGGAATGGGAGATAGCTAGTGAAAAGACAGTGGGATGGAATTTCTCCTGTACAAGGAACAAGAAATCCTATATATGTGGATCTCAAGTCCTATATATATGGATCTTATGTATGGTGGAGAACAAAGTGTAAGAAGACTAGAATTGTAGGAAGGGTCCTAGTTGTGAAGGCTTAAAATGTCACACATACTTGATCCTGGAGGTAATAGGGATCCCTTGGTGATTGTTGAATAGGAAGGTGGTATGGTTCAGAATTTTGCTTTAGGAAATCATTTTGACAACTGAATGGAAGATGAATTGGAATAGAAAGAGGAGTCAGGTAGATCAATTAGAGGTAATTGTCCAGGCCTAGAATCTAGGGTATTAGATTTAAATTTGGATGCATACACTTCCTAGCTGTATCATTCTGGGCAAGACCCTTAACCCCCATAGTCTAGTCCTTACCTATGCATTTCTGCCTTGGGACCATTACTCAGCATTGAGTCCAAGATGGAAGTTAAGGATTTAAAAAAAAAAAAAAAAGGTTATTGCAATAGACCAGGGAGGTAAGAGGTGATTAAAGCCCATATAAAGAGTGGTAACTTGTGAATAGGGAGAAGAGGACACGTGAGAGATGTCTTAAAGTTGGGAATGATAAGATTTGACAATCTGGATATATAGGTTAAGTGTGAGTGAAAAGTTGAGTATGACAATGAAATTTTGAGCCTAGATAGTGGGAAGCTGGGAATGCCCCTGACACAGTAATAGGGAAGTTGGGAGGAAAGAATGTTGGGGCAGGGGGAGGGGAGGAAGCTAATAGGTTTTTTTTGAACATGATGAATTTTATTTGAATTTCTGTCTTCTGACTTCATACCCAGTGCCCTTTCTATTCTACTGCCCTTCCTTAATTGATATTCTCTACTGCTGTACAGATCTAAACATGTCTTCTCTCTCTTATTCAGGAAGCTCCAGTGGTTCCCTTTCATCTTTAGGGTAAAATACAGAACCCTCTGTTTGATATTTAAAATGTTTTACAGTCTGACCTCCAGTCTGCCTTTCCAGGATGTTTATAATATTACTTTCTCCTCAGGTATCTTATTCTCTAGCCAGATGGGCCACTTTTCCATTCCCCATATTCAGTATTCCATCTTATATTATTACTTCATCATTCTACATTTGTAGAGGTTGGTCCTGATGTCTGGACTGCTCTCCTTCATCTCTGCCACTTGAAATTCCATGCTTCTTTTAAGGCTTAGCTCAAGTGCCACCTCCTTCAAGAGGTGTTTAGATTATAATAGATTATTGTAGTTGTTAATTCATCCTCATTTTGTGCCCTCTCCACTCCAAATAAAACAAAATAAAATGAAGCAAAAGAACTTTTGCAGTATATAAGAGAATTGATCTGAGGTTAATAGCGTTGTTCAAGTCACATCCCAACTCTTTTTTACTCCACTTGAGGTTTTCTTGGCAAAGATGATGCTGAAGAAGGTTGCAATGTCCTTTAAATCATTTTATAAAACATAGTAACTTGCCCAAGGTCACTAAGCTAGTAAGTGTCTGAGGCCAGATTTGAATACAGTCTTCCTAACTCCAGGCCTGCCCCTGCCCTATATCTATTCTGTCATTTGTGCCTCTAAGGTTAATACAACTATGAAAATATGCTTTGCGAGGCCAGAGAATCAGACCATAAACTTAAAATGAAATTTAATAACATTTTATCTTTTTTTTAATCTGAAACTGAGGAAACTAAATGTTGGGGTTCAGAAAAATATGTACATTATTTTTATTTTTTAATAAGTTGTGGAAGGAAATTGGCATGGCTCACATTGATAAATGGGCCATTCCAATTCATATTTCTTGGACAAATAGAATTTTTATTTCTAGGCTTAATTTTATTTGCAAACTACACATTTACAAAACACATTCTATTTCATAGAATAGACCTAGAAAGAGGTAACACATAAAATTGGTTAGGACAGTGATGGGCAAACTACGGCCCTCAGGCCAGATGCGGCCCCCTGAAATGTTCTCTCCAGCTGCATGACATTATTCCTAATCTGATGAATGAGTAGGATACAGTACAATGACACTTCGAAAGAGTTACCTTAGAAACAGACTGACAGATGAGCATTTCATTTCCTTTGGCCCCCTCTTTAAAAAGTTTGCCCATCACCGGGTTGGGAAATATTGAGACCCGGATTCTGTCATCGACTATGTCAGTTTGGGCAAAGTAGTCACTTCTTTGAACTTTTGTTTTCCCATTTATAAAATGAAGATGTAATCATATTCTAAGGCCACTTCCAATTCTAACATCCTAAAACTGTTTGAGGCTTAGGAAAAATTTAGAGAATTAATATGTAGATATTTATGATGATCCTCGTGTTGCTCAGTTTCTTGGGGGTAGTAAAATGATGCAGGGGATAAGAGTACCAGACTTGGAATCAGGAAGCTCTGAGTTATCAGCAGGTTCTAGTGCCTTACAAAGAGTTATAAGTAGAAAATAGGAGGGCTACTCACTTAGAACAAGGGATGAATGGTAGGTAATCTGCTTGGTATCCTCGAAATTTCCGAAGAAATTAAGGAAGGCTTCTAGCATGTTATGTGGACTTCCAGTGGTAAATTTATGAGAGAACAAGGATGATTTGCACAAGGTAGGGAGTGATTGATGGCAGTCTACATAATCAGAGGGAGTATCCACATCAATGAATTCATAGCATCATAAGAGTATGGGAAAATATATTTATGGAAGACTAAAAGTGAGCAATTATTTCTGTGTTTTTGTGTCGGCTGGATAGGTAGTATGATATGATAAAGAAGATCTTAGACTTGAAGTCATTAGAGACCTGGGTTTTGATCCTACTTCTGAATTCTGTTAGTTACGAGATATTGGACAATTCACAGTTCTCTGAGCCTCAGTTTCCTCACCTCTAAAAGGAGAATAATGTACTTACAAGGCTGCAAGGATCTATTCAATTCAGCAGCTTTTCGTAGGGTGCCTAATATGTGCAGAAAATTTGCTAGGTGTTGAGCATATGAAAGAAACAAAATGGTCTCTTCCCTAAAGGTTTTTATCTTCAGCTGTAGTAGGAGTTTGGGGATTGAAGAGAAGCTTTTGCCCTTTTTTGCATCCCCACTGCTTAGTATATAGGCACATAGTAGGCGATAAATGCCTTTTGATTGGCAGGCTGGTGAGGAAGTTGTACCAAGAATAGATTAATCTTTCTGAGGATTTATTTGTAAAGTGAAAAGCACTTATCAACACTTACCTGTATTTAAGAATTTAATTAGGAACTTCAGGTATAATATTGTGTAATTGTTAAAAGTGTAGAATGAATAGGTTGACCTATAGTCCTCAGGCAAATTTCTAAACTTTAACTTTCCTGTAACTACAACTTTTCCTAAATCATAGGAGTTTTAGAAAAACAAATTCAATAAATCTTGTGTATTATTTTAGCAAGGAATAGGATTATAGATTTGGAGATAGAAATGATTTAGGAGTCATATAGTGCAGAGCTCTAAAGCACATGGCCCTTGAATTACTGCTCCATCATTCTTAAATACAACCAAATCAGATTAAATCGGGAAATACTGAACAAAATAAATAAAATACAATGGCAGACAGATAATGTTAATAGGTGATTTTTAAAAAGTCAGTATGTGGCAGTATAGTTGTTTATGATACCAGTGATCTAGGCTAACTCCCTTATTTTATCAGTAAGGAGAATGAAGCTCACAGGGATTAAGTGACTTGTCCAAAGTCACATTAGTAATTAGGTGACAAAATTCAGGATAGAATCCAAATTTTCTGACTCCTAATCCAGTGTTTTTTTCCCCATTGCCCAGTGTAGCATTACCATTAACCTGACTTTTATTTTGTCTTTATAGATCTGGGAGAGATTCATTCTAGGCTGTTAGATCATCGACCAATTATTCAAGGAGAAACACGTTTCTTTGTGAAAGAATTTGAAGTGAGTTTTTAATTTTTGAAATATTATTAAAAATGCCAGCTATTGGTTAAAATTCTAATTGGAAAGAAATTCTGTAAGTTTTAATTTCTCCATTTTCAGTTCTTATGTATGCAGCATGCTAGAAAATAAAACCTTTTAGGAATGTAGAATAAATAAGTAAACAATATTTTAATACTTTAAAGTATTTTCTTTTTAAAAATTATTTTATACTAGAAAAAATATTGCTGGCATTTTCTAATACAGTACTCCTCCTTTCCTCTCCTCACCTTTCAGAAACCTTGTGGTAAAAAGAAAAACAAACAGGTACATTTACTATGACTTAAACCATATGTTTCATTCCTTACTGGTAGTCTTTTCTGTGGAAAGGAGAAAAGTAAATTTCATCATCAACTGGAGGGCAGAGTGATGCTGTGGAAAGAAGGCTATACTTGATGCTATCTCAACTCTTCCACTTTTTTAATTGTTTGATCTTGGACAAGTCACTTAGCCTCTTTATGCTTCAGATTCCTTAGATGTAGAATGCAACTATTGGACTAGATGACCTCTTTGTTCTCTTCCATAGATGTTTGATCCTGAGAGGCTCTTAATTCATCTGAAGTTCTGGTGGGTTTTAGTGTTGCTTTTTTCTATTGTGGTCCTTTTGTATATTCTTTCAGTTTTGTTAACTTTGATCTGTACCATGTAAAATCTTCCCAAGTTCTTCTGAATTCTTCATTTCCTTCCTTTCTTTCAAGTGCATAGAGATTTACCTCAGGCACTTTGATATTAAAGGGATTGCCCATATCATCACCCATGCAGCATCAAAGGCAAATTAAATTGTCTTCTTGACTAATGCTAACTCTATTCACTACATATTTACCTTTCCATAGCAAAAGTCTAGAAACAAAGTAGGTGCTCATGTACTAGGAAATGACTAAACAGATTTTAGTCTATGAACATAACAGAACATTGTTGCATCATTTCTTATATATTCTACACCCCTTCTCCCCCAATTTTTTGCTACAGAGAACATTAATATGAGTATTTTGTTATGTATGGAACCATTTTTTCTGTCACGAATCTCCTTGGGATATATACCCAGTCGTAAGATCTTTGGATCCAAACATATGAGCAGCTTAATGACCATTGATGGATCTCACATAGTTCCAAATTGTTTTCTAAAAGAATGTTTGTACCAATTCACAGCTCTACCAACAGAGATTAATGTTCTGTCTTCCTACAGTCTCTCTTCCTACAGTCTTTCTTTTTTTTAATCTTTGCCAATTTGTTGGGTATGAGGTTACTTCTTAGAATTGTTTTAATTTGTATTTCTTATTAGTGATATGGAACTTCTTTCTTATTGATGTTGATCATTTGCATTTCTTCCGATGTGCTTTTTTAAAAATATCCTTTTATCTTACACATTCTTGACTTTATACACACACACACACACACACACATATTTTTTAGAATATTTTTCCATGGTTACATGATTCATATTCTTTCCCTCCCTGCCAGACCTCCCCCTTCTCCCCCCCCCCCCCCCCCCCCCAGCCAATGTGCAGTTCCACTGGGTTTTACATGTATCATTGATCAAGACCCATTTCCATATTATTGATAGTTGCACTGGGGTGGTCGTTTAGAGTCTACATTCCAAATCATATCCGTATCAACCCTTGTGTTCAAGCAGTTTTTCTTCTGTGCTTCTACTCCCACAGTTCTTCCTCTGAATGTGAGTAGCATTCTTTCTCATAGGTCCCTCAGAATTGTTCTGGATCATTGCATTGCTGTTAGTAGAGAAGTCCATTACATTCGATTGTGCCACAGTGTATCAGTCTCTGTATATAATGTTCTCCTGGTTCTGTTCCTTTCACTCTGCATCAATTCCTGGAGGTCATTCCAGCTCACATGGAATTCCTCCAGTTCATTATTCCTTTGAGTACAATAGTATTCCAATACCAATAGATACCACAATTTATTCAGCCATTCCCCAATTGACAGGCATATCCTCATTTTCCAGTTTTTTGCCACCACAAAGAGCATGGCTATAAATATTTTTATACAAGTCTTTTCCCCTATGATCTCTTTGGGGTATAACCCCAGCAGTGGTATAGTTGGATCAAAGGGCAGTCTTTTATAGCCCTTTGGGCAGAGTTCCAAATTGCCATCCAGAATGGTTGGATCAATTCACAACTCCACCAGCAGTGCATTAATGTCCCAATTTGGCCACATCCCCCCCAACATTTATTACTTACTTTCCCCTGCTGTCATTTTAGCCAATCTGCTAGGTGTACATTGGTACCTCAGAGTTGATTTGCATTTCTCTAATTATTAGAGATTTAGAACACTTTCTCATGTGCTTATGGATAGTTTTGATTTCTTTATCTGAAATTGCCTATTCATGTCCCTTGCCCATTTATCAACTGGGGAATGGCTTGATTTTTTTGTACAATTGATTTAGCTCCTTGTATATTTGAGTAATTAGACGTTTGTCAGAGTTTTTTGTTATAAAGATTTTTTCCCTGTTGTTGCTTCCCATCTAATTTTGGTTGCATTGCTTTTGTTTGTATAAAAATTTTTTAATGTAATCAAAATTATTTATTTTACATTTTGTAATTTTTTTCTAACTCTTGCTGATCTGATAAGTATACTATTCTTTTTTCACCTAATATACTTTTAAGTTTCCTTCTTTATATTCAAGTCATTCACTCATTCTGAATTTATCTTGGTGTAGAGTGAGATGTTGATCTAGACCCAATTTCTCCCATACTGTTTTCCAATTTTACTAGAAGTTTTTGTCAAATAGTGAATTTTTGTCCCAAAAGCTGGGCTCTTTGAGTTTATCATAGACTTGTCTTGCCGGGGTCACTTACCCCAAGTTTGTTCCACTGATGCTTCTGTCTCTTAGCCAGTACCATATTGTTTTGATGACCATTGCTTTATAATACAGTTTAAGATCTGGTACTGCTAGGCCACCTTCCTTCACATTTTTTTTTTTCATTATTTCCCTTGATATTCTTGATCTTTTGTTCTTCCAAATGAACCTTATTATAGTTTTTTTCTAATTCAATAAAAAAAGTTTCTTGGTAGTTTGATAGGTATAACACTAAATAAGTAAATTAATTTGGATAGGATGGTCATTTTTATTATATTAGCTCATCCTAACCATGAGTAATTAATGTTTTTCCAATTGTTTAGATCTAGTTTTAATTGTGTGGAAAGTGTTTTGTATTTGCATTGGTATAATTCCTTTGTTTGTCTTGGCAGATAGATTCCTAAGTATTTTATATTGTCTTGGGTGATTTAAATGGAATTTCTCTTTCTAACTCTTGCTGCTGTGATGTGTTGGAAATATATAGAAATACTGATGGCTTATGTGGGTTTATTTTGTATCCTGCAACTTTGCTAAAGTTGTTGATTATTTCCACTAGACTTTTTTGTTGATTCTCTAGGATTTTTTAAGTAGACCATGATATCATCTGCAAAGAGTGATAGCTTAGTCTCCTCCTTGCCTATTTTGATACCTTCAATTTCTTTTCCTTCTCTAATTGCTACTGCTAGTGTTTCCAGTACAATGTTAAATAATAGAGGTGATAATGGACATCCTTGTTTCACTCCTGAACTTATTGGGAAGGTTTCTAATTTATCCCCATTGCAGATGATGCTTGCTGATGGTTCTAGATATATGCTGTTTATTATTTTTAGGAAAGGCCCTTCTATTCCTATACTTTCTAGTGTTTTCAGTAGGAATAGGTGTTGTATTTTGTCAAAGATTGCTTTTTCAGCATCTGTTGAGATAATCATGTGATTTTTGTTGGTTTGCTTGTTTATATGGTTAATTATGTGAATGGTTTTCCTAATATTGAACCATCTTTGCATTCCTGGCATAAATCCCACCTGATCGTAATGAATAACCCTCATGATCACTTGTTGGAGTCTTTTTGCTATTATTCCGTTTAAGATTTTTACATCTATGTTCATTAAGGAGATTGGTCTATAGTTTTCTTTCTCTGTTTTTGATCTATCTGGCTTTGGGATCAGTACCATATTTGTATCATGAAAGGAATTTGGTAGAACTCCTTTTTTTGCTTATTATGTCAAATAGTTTGTAAATTATTGGAATTAGTTGTTCTTTGAAGGTTTGATAGAATTCACTTGTGAATCCATCAGGCCCTGGGGATTTTTTCTTAGGGAGTTCTTTGATGGCTTGTTCAATTTCTTTTTCTGATATGGGATTATTTAAGTATTCTATTTTTTCTACTGTTAATCTAGGCAATTTATATTTTTGTAAATATTCATCCATATCACTTAGATTGCTATATTTTTTGCCATTTAATTGCCCAAAATAGTTTTTAATGATTGCCTTGATTTCCTCTTCATTAGAGGTGAGGTCTCCCTTTTCATCTTTGATACTGATGATTTGGTTTTCTTCTTTCCTTTTTTAAATTAGATTGACCAGTACTTTATCAATTTTGTTTGTTTTTTCAGAGTACCAGCTTCTAGTCTTAAATTAATTCAATAGTTCTTTTACTTTAAATTTTATTGATTTCTCCTTTAATTTTTGTAATCTCCAATTGGGTCTTTAACTGGGGATTTTTAATTTGTTCCCTTTCTAGTTTTTTAATTTGCATGCCCAGTTCATTGATCTTTTGCCTTCTCTAATTTGTTAATATATGCACACAAGTATATAAATTTCCCCCTGAGTATCACTGCCTTGGCCGTATCCCACATTGTTTGGTAGGATGTCTCATCATTGTCATTCTCTTCAATGAAATTGTTGATTGTTTCTATGATTCCTTCTTTGACAAATTGGTTTTGGAGAATCATATTATTTAATTTCCAATTAATTTTTGATTTGCCTGTCCAGGTGCCCTTACTAATTATTATTTTTATGATCTGAGAAGGTTATGTTTATTATTTTTGCTCTTTTGCATTTGTTTGCGATGTTTCTATGCCGTATTACATGGTCAATCTTTGTGAATGTACCATGTGCAGCTGAAAAGAAGGTGTATTCCTTTTTGTCCCTATTTATTTTTTTCCACATATCTATTAAATCTATTTTTTCTAGGATTTCATTTACCTCTCATCTCTTTTTATTTATTTTTTGGGTTGATTTATTAATCTGAAAGAGGAATATCTAGATCTCCTACTAGTATGGTTTTACTATCTATTTCCTTCTTGAGCTCTGCCAGTTTCTCCTTTAGGAATGTGGATGCTATACTGTTTGGTGCATACACATTGAGCACTGTTATTTCCTCATTGTCTATACTGCCTTTTATCAGGATGTAATTACCTTCCCTATCTCTTTTAACCAACTCTATTTTTACTTTGGCTCTGTCAGAGATCATGATTGCCACTCCTCCCTTCTTTTTCTCATTTGAAGCCCAAAAGATTTTGCTCCAGCCCTTCACCTTAAACCTATGTATGTCCACCCACCTCATATGTGTTTCTCGTAGACAACATATGATAGGATTTTGGTTTCTAATCCACTCTATTTGCTTCTGTTTTATGGGCAAGTTCATCCCATTCACATTCAGAGTTATAATTATCAGTTGTGTGTTCCCCAACATTTGGTATACTCTCCTAGTTCTACCCCTTCTTACCCTATTTCCTTTTAAACCCATGGTTTGTTTTAGACCAGTTCCCCTTGTCCCCTCCCTTATTATTCCCCTATTTTTACTTTTTAAGGCCTAATGAATTCCCTCCCTCCTCTCCTCCTCTCCCTCTTTTGATCTCCCCACTCCCCTGCTCCCCTTAGTTGATCCCTTCTGACTTTCTCAGTAGGGTTAGATAGAATTCTATATCCTAATGGATATAGCTACTCTTCCCTCTCAGGTTTCATTCCACTGAGAGTAAGGTTTAAATATTGCCTCTTAAACTCTCTTCCTCTCCTTTTTATAATAGCATTGATCCTCTCCCATTCCCATGTTCTCTTTGTGTGATATAGAATATCCTATTTTTCTTATTCATTCAAGTTTCTCTTGATACCATCTACTATTCACCCCCCCCTCTTTTTTCCTCTCCCCATCTCATCTTAGACCATTTAGTGCTCCAACCTCTCCCTATGAATAATTTTTCTAATTACTATAATAGTGAATACAGTTTTTGAAAATTACACATAACATTTTCCATATAGGAATACAAATAATTTGATCTTATTTAGGCCCTTAAAGAAGTAAATTTAAGAATAAGAATTTTCTTTCTTTCCCCTCTGTTTCTTATTTACCTTTTCATGTATTTCTTGTTTTCGAACTTTCCATTTAGTCCTGGTCTTTTCTGTGCAAATACTTGTAAATCTTCTGTCTTGTTGAATGCCCATACTTTCCCCTGGAAGTATATAGTCAGTTTTGATGGGTATGTGATCCTTGGTTGTAGACCCAGTTCTCTTACTTTTCTAAATATCATATTCCAAGCCTTTCGGTCTTTTAGTGGGGAGGCTGCCAGGTCCTGTGTGATCCTGATTGGTGCCCCTTGATATCTGAATTGTCTCTTTTTGGCTTCTTGTAATATTTTTTCTTTTACTTGGAGCTCTTGAATTTGGCTATTATATTTCTGGGGGTTGTCTTTTCTGGGTCTAGTGTAGAGGGTGATCTATGGATCCTTTCAATGTCTATATTGCCCCCTTGTAGAACTTCAGGGCAGTTTTGCTGAATAATTTCTTTTAGTATAGAGTCCAAATTTCTATTAATTTCTGGTTTTTCAGGAAGACCAAGGATTCTCAAATTGTCTCTTCTAGACCTATTTTCTTGATCTGTCAATTTTTCAGTGATGTATTTCATGTTTCCTTCTATTTTTTCAGTCTTTTGACTTTGCTTTATTTGTTCTTGCTGTCTTGAGAGATCATTGGCTTCTAATTGCCCAATTCTAGCCTTTAGAGACTGTTTTTCCTTTTCACTCTGGACTATCTGGTTCTTCGAGGCTTCCAGCTGGTCTTCAGTTTGCTCATCAATTCATTTGATTTCTGAGCCTCACTTTCCAATTGCAAAATTCTGCCTTTTAAACTGTTATTTTCTTGCCAGATCTATTCCATCTTTCTCATAATCTTAGATTTGAACTCTTCAAGATCTTGTGACCCATTTTCATTTTGGGGGGAAGGTTTGGATGTCTTTAATTGTTTATCCTCCTCTGTTTTCTGTTTTTTTTTCTGTGCAGAAGTTATCAAGTATTTGAGCTTTTTTCTTGGTCTTCTTGTTTATTTCTTGGGTCTTGATTGGCATCATTTTTTTTTATCTGCCAGAAGTCTGAATAAGGCAATCTGATTATCTTGGTATGGAGTTAGGGAGCAGTTTTTTACCTGTGACTACTTTGTGATTCTCTTGGCTTCTCTGGGGGCCCTCTTCGGGTCTCTGGTCTAGCTGTTTTCAGGGTTGAGCCCCCATGTTCCTAGCCAGCTACCCAGAGCCCAGAACTTGGCCCACTGTTGCTCCTCCACCTGAGATTTTTCCCCTGTGGCTGAGCACGCTGGGCAGTGCTGCTGCCTCTCAGCCCCACTCTCGTGTCCAAGGTATGAGTTTTCCAGCCACCTGGGATCTCAGGTGTTGCTGTTCTCAGGGGCAAGCTCCTGGTAGTGCCAGCTAGCTGCCAAGGGGCTAGATTTTGTGCCTTGCTTGCTCTAACTCTGGAGCGCAGCCTCTGACTCTGGTACTGTGGGTGAGGTGGGTGAGGGGTGATCCACTTGCGTTTTGATGGGAGCTATTTCCCTGTCTTATAGCGTGGATGTCCCCAAATCCCACGTACCTTTGATACTGCGCCCTTTTGTGGGGTCCCTTCTTTCATTTGGATTTTGTTTTCTTGTCCTTTGGATATATACTATATCTGTTGGTAAGGAGAGGAAGTGGTCTAGCTTCTACTCAGCCACCATCTTAACCCGGAAGTCTTATTTATTGACCTTTAAAAAAAAATCTTACTTGGTTTTCATAGCAACTTTGGAAGATCAGCAGGGCAGATACTGATTTACTCAGGAACAATTAATTTGTTGCCTACTATTGGGAAAACATGAGCAAAACACTATTTGAGGCATTGGGGGAAGTGGAGATATAAAAAAATTTCTGATCTCTTCATGGAGCTTATAAATGATTTAATTCTGTAGCATGTGAGCCTACCCATGATCATTTGGCAAGTCAGTAATGGAGCTCAGACTAAATCCAAGTCTCCTATCCAATGCCTTTTCTTTTATATTCTTGTTATTTCCACTAATCTTTAAAATTTGAAGTGGCATTGAGTAAATTAATTGAAGAGAATAAAATACTTTAAAAATATGTCTAGATGCCTAAGCAAAGAATCAGCTGAGACCAGGAGAGATGAAATGATTTATCTGAGATAATATAGCTAATTAATGTTAGGACCAAGAATAGAACCTGAGTCTTCTGATATGCAAACCAGTTCTCTTTCTGGTATGGCAGTAGAAAGGGAAATGTGCAGGTGAAATATGGTCTGGAATTTAGGGCAAGAGAACTGTAACTTTTGTACAAGTTTGTATACAGTACTCAACTCAATCCAACTAATATTTATTAAGCAACTACTATGTAAAGTAGGGGCAGGTACATGGTACAGTGGATAAAATTCTAGGCCTAAAAATAAGGAAGATCTGAGTTCAGATCCAGCCTCAGACACTAGTCATGTGACTGTGAGTAAGTTACTTGACCCTGTTTGCCTCAGTTCATTTATAAAATGAGCTGGAGAAGAAAATAGCAAATCTCTCCAGTATCTTTGCCAAGAAAACTAAATGGTGTCACAAAGAGTCAGACACAACTAGAACAACTGAATAACAACATATAAACCTGTAAAATAGACAGCTTCTCTCAGCAGAAACAATAAATGATTTGTTATAGTAAGTTGAGATATCTAGAAAGATTGAAGAAAATAAGATATTACAGTATTTTCATACCTTCAAGATTTCCTAATGGAAAAACTTGGTGAAGTTTCACATTATACTATATACAGAGAGAAGGGTTTGCAAAAAAAAAAAAAAAATTTAATCCTAGCTTGTCTCCTGACGTCTAGTCTAACATCTCCATCTACCTTTTGGACATCTCTAACTGGACATTCTATAGCTATCTTATGCTCAACATATCCAGAAGAGAACTCATCTTTTCTTCAAACTCTTCTGTTTTTTGCTAATTTTCTTGTTACTCTCAAGGGTACCCCCATCTTCCCAGTGATCCAGGCTTACACAACCTAAATGTAGTCATCTACATCTTTCATTTACCACCACTCCCTCTTCAATCACTGCCCCTTCCAAATCCATTCAGTTGTCAAGTCCTATTGATCTTACCTTCATAATATCTCTTGTATATGCCTCCTTCTCTCTGATTTTGCTATCACACTAATGCAGGCCCTCATCCCACACTAATGCAGGCCCTCATTGCCCAAGCCTAGACTATTGCAGTAGCCTCTTGGTTTATTTCCCTGACTCAAATTACTTCTCACTTCAGTCCATCTTCCACTCACCTGTCAAATTCAAATGTGAGTACGTGTGTGTATCTGTGTACCTCCCTATCTTCTCAATAAACTCTTGTGACTCCATATTACTTCCAAGATCAAATATAAAATCCTTTGTTGGGCTTTTAAAGCCCTTCATAATATAACCCCCTTCTATCTTCCCAGTCTTCATACACTTTGTTTCCCTCCATGATCTCTGCCATCTAGTAACGCTGACTTTTTTGATGTTCCTGAAATAGAACACTCTACCTCCTGCCTCTGTGCATTTTCATTGGATGACTCCGATGCCTAGAGCTCTTGCCTTCCTGATCTCAATCTTCTGGTTTCCCTAGTTTCCTTCATATCTCATCCAAAATTTCAACTTCCTTAAGAGGCTGTTACTATTCTTCATTATTCCTAGTGCCTTCCCTTTGAGATTATTCAATTTAACTTTTATGTATCTTATTTATTCATAATTATTTGAATGTTGTGCCCCCCCCTTTAGATTGTGAGCTTCCTGAGAGCATGAATGCTTTTTATCTTTTTTTTGCCTTTTTTTGTATCCCCAGTGCTTAGCACAAAAATTGGTACACAATAGGTACCTAATAAATACTGCTAAAAATGGTACTTAATAAATATTTACTGACTAGTGAAAATAAGTTTGTAAGGGCAATGCTTGCTAAAGAAAACATAATGTTTTTAAAAATATATATTCTTTATCTTTCATCTTAGAATCAATATTATGTATTGGTTCTATGGCAGGAGAATGCTAAAGACTAGGCAGCAGGGGTTAACTGACTTGCCTATGGTCACATAGCCAAGAAATGCCTGAAGCCAAATTTGAACCCAGGACTTCTCATCTCTACACCTGGTTCTCTCTCCACTGAGCCACCTAGCTGTCCTTTAAAGAGGATATGCTTTTAACACTTTAGAAAATGTATTCACAGTCAACAGTTATGTCAATTATAAATATCATTTTGTTCAAGGAGCTACTAAAATGCTACAATTTAAAAATACTTTGTTTTAATTCCATTTATTGTCAGTCAATAAGCATTTATTTAACACTTACATCATCCAGGCACTGTGCTAAAAATTGAGAATACAAAGGAAAAGCAAAAACATGGTTCCTGACCTCATGTATTCTAATGTTGTAGTAGTAGTAGTAGTAGTAGTAGTAGTAGTAGTAGTAGTAGTAGTAGTAGTAGTAGTAGTAGTAGTAGTAGTAGTAGTAGTAGTAGTAGTATAGTAGTCGATGGAAAAGGCCTCCTGCAGAAAAGTGGGATTTGAGCTTAGTCCTGAAGGAGGCCAGGGAAGCCAAGAGGCAGAGGTAAAGGGGCAGGACAGTCTACACATGGAGGACAACTAGTGAAGAGGTATAAAGTCTGCAGGTGGGATGATCTATTTGGGGAATAGCAAGTACGCCATTGTTGGTGGATTTTTATAGTAAGAGAAAATAAGTAAAAGGTATAAAGATTGAAAAAATAGGACAGACCTAAGTTATGAAGGACTTTAATTAATGAGTATTTTATGTTTGATCCTTGAGGGAGCTACTAGAATTTATTGGGGGAGGGAGGGAAATGCTTAGACCTGCACTTAGGATTTTGATGGTATTATTGGAGGATGGTTTTGATTTTGAAGAGACTTGTGGCAAGGAGACCAAACAGAAGGCAATTATTTAATTCTTTAGGCAAGAAATAATGAGAGCCTATGTCAAGGTGTGGCTGTGTGAATGGAGTAGAGATATATATATATGAGAAATGTGAAGGCAGAATCTTGGCAACAGATTCAATATATGGGTTGAGTGTGAAGAGCTGAAGATGACATTAAGGTATTAAGAGTTAAGTGTAAGAGTAATAGTAAGCTTTCATTAATATTAGAGAAATTGGGAAAGGAAGAGGATGTGAAGGGAGAGGTAAATTTTATTTTGGACCTGCTGACTTTTAGATGTTTATGAGATATTCATTTCTAGATGTTTAAGAAGCAGTTAAAGATGTGAGACATCTGACTCCGGAGAGAGACTCGAGCTTGGTGTAAAGATCAGAGAATCATCCAGAAATAGATAATAACTAAAGGCATGGGTGCTGCTGAAACCACCAAAAGTGTTAATATAGAGAATAGAAGAGGGTCCAGGACAAAGCCTTGGGGAGGAGGCATCTAATGATAGAAGATGTGTCCTGGTTGGAAATATATCAAAGGAACTTGAAAAAACTTTTCTTAATTTGAAATATTAATTAAATTAATTAATTAAGAATATTATTCCATGGTTATATGATTCATGTTCTTTCCCTCCCCTCCTTCCATCCCCCTCCTGTAGCCAAAGAATAATTTCATTGGGTTTTACATGTGTCATTGATCAAAACCCATTTCCATATTATTAATATTTGCATTAGGGTGATCGCTTAGAGTCTACATCCCCAATCGTATCCCCATCAACCCATGTGATCAGTCAGTTGTTTGAGAAAAGACTTTTCAAGAGAAAAAGATAATCAACTGTCAAAGGCTGCAGAGAGATCAAGAACTATGGATTTTTGAAAACCCTTACCTTCTGTCTTAGTATCAGTTTTTTTTAAACATTTATTAATATTCATTTTTAACATGGTTACATGATTCATGCACCTACTTTCCCCTTCACCCCCCGCACTCCCCCCACCCATGGCCGATGCACATTTCCACTAGTTTTGTCATGTGTCCTTGATCAAGACCAATTTCCAAATTGTTGGTAGTTGCATTGGTGTGGTAGTTTCGAGTCCACACCCTCAATCATGTCCACCCCGACCCATGCGTTCAAGCAGTTGTTTTTCTTATATGTTTCCTCTCCTGCAGTCTTTCCTCTGAATGTGGGCAGCGTTCTTTACCATAGATCTCTCAGAATTGTCCTGGGTCATTGTATTGCTGCTGGTACAGAGGTCCATTACATTCAATTTTACCATAGTATATCAGTCTCTGTGTACAATGTTCTTCTGGCTCTGCTCCTTTTGCTCTGCATCTGTTCCTGGAGGTCTCTCCAGTTCGCCTGGAACTCCTCCAGTTTATTATTCCTTTTAGCACAATAGTATTCCATCACCCACATATACCACAGTTTGTTCAGCCATTCCCCAATTGAAGGACTTACCCTCCTTTTCCAGTTTTTTGCCAACACAAAAAGCGCAGCTATAAATATTTTCGTACAAGTCTGTTTATCTATGATCTCTTTGGGGTACAAACCCAGCAATGGTATGGCTGGATCAAAGGGCAGGCATTCTTTTATAGCCCTTTGAGCATGATTCCAAATTGCCAGCCAGAATGGCTGGATCAGTTCACAGCTCCACCAGCAATGCATTGATGTCCCAATTTTGCCACATCTCCTCCAACATTCATTACTCTCCCCTTCTTTCATTTTAGCCAATCTGCTAGGTGTGAGGTGATACCTCAGAGTTGTTTTGATTTGAATTTCTCTAATTATTAGAGATTTGGAACACTTTCTCATGTGCTTATTGATACTTTTGATTTCTTTACCTGAAAATTGCCTATTCATGTCTCTTGAGTGGCTTGATTTTTTATACAATTGCTTTAATTCCTTGTATATTTGAGTAATTAGACCCCTGTCAGAGTTTTTCGTTATAAAAGATTTTTGCCCAATTTGTTGTTTCCCTTCTGATTTTGACTACATTGTTTTTGTTTGTACAAAAACTTTTTAGTTTAATATAATCAAAACCATTTAATTTACATTTTGTAATTTTCTCTAACTCTTGCTTGGTTTTAAAGTCTTTCCTTTCCCACAGATCTGACAAGTATACTATTCTGTGTTCACTTAACTTGTTTATAGTTTCTCTCTTTATATTCAGGTCATTCACCCATTCTGAATTTATCTTGGTGTAGGGTGTGAGATGTTGATCTAAGCCTAATCTCTCCCATATTGTTTTCCAAATTTCCCAGCAGTTTTTGTCAAATAGTGGATTCATGTCCCAAAAGTTGGGCTCTTTGGGTTTATCATACACTGTCTTGCTGATGTCATTTACCCCAAGTCTATTCCACTGATCCTCCTCTCTGTCTCTTAGCCAGTACCATATTGTTTTGATGACTGCTGCTTTATAGTGTAGTTTAATATCTGGTACTGCTAGGCCCCCTTCCTTCACATTTTTTTTCATTATTTCCCTTGAAATTCTTGATCTTTTGTTATTCTAAATGAACTTTGTTATAGTTTTTTTCTAATTCAGTAAAAACGTTTTTGGTAGTTTGATAGGTATGGCACTAAATAGGTAAATTAATTTGGGTAGAATTGTCATTTTTATTATGTTAGCTTGTCCTACCCATGAGCAATCAAAGGCTTTCCAATTGTTTAGATCCAGTTTTATTTGTTTGGAAAGTGTTTTGTAGTTGTTTTCATATAATTGCTGTGTTTGTTTTGGTAGATAGATTCCTAAGTATTTTAAATTGTCTAGGGTGATTTTAAATGGTGTTTCTCGTTCTACTTCTTGCTGCTCTAGTGTGTTGGAAATGTATAGAAATGCTGATGATTTATGTGCATTTATTTTGTATCCTGCAACTTTGCTAAAGTTGTTGATTATTTCTACAAGCTTCTTAGTTGATTCTATTAATATGAAAAATGATAAAGGCTGATATAATAATATAAATTAGTATTTTAATTAAAGCCATGTTGATAGATAATTAGACCACGCGCTTGTAAGCATTCAAAACTGCCGCCTCCATTACTGTCTCGAGTCTGCTGGCCAAGAGACCACTCCCACTAACCCAGGAGATTTAAGCTCTTCCCTGGGTCAAGACGTAGGCCTTCCCAAGCCCAAAAACCCGGAAACGGAAACCAGTTGGACCATTTGGATCACGGGAAATGTAGTTTTGATACATTTCCCATGTCCATAGAAATATATACACTTTTAGATGGCATTTCCCAAATTTCACTTTTACAATTCTCTAGGATTTTTTAAGTATACCATCATATCATCTGCAAAGAGTGATAGCTTAGTCTCCTCCTTGCCTATTTTGATACCTTCAATTTCTTTTTCTTCTCTAATTGCAACTGCTAGTGTTTCTAGTACTATGTTGAATAATAGAGGTGATAATGGGCATCCTTGTTTTACTCCTGATCTTATAGGGAAGGCTTCTAATTTATTCTCATTGCATATGATGTTTGTTGATGGTTTTAGGTATATACTGTTTATTATTTTTAGGAAAGGTCCTTCTATTCCTATACTTTTCAGTGTTTTCAATAGGAATGGATGCTGTATTTTGTCAAAGGCTTTTTCAGCATCTATTGAGATAATCATGTGATTTTTGTTTGTTAGACTGTTGATATGGTCAATTATGTGGATGGTTTTCCTAATGTTGAACCAACCTTGCATTCCTGGTATAAATCCCACCTGATCATGGTGGATGATCTTCTTAATTACTTGCTGGAGTCTCTTTGCTAGTATTCTATTTAAGATTTTTGCATCTAT
>NC_058130.1:611594084-611637557 GCF_016433145.1 Gracilinanus agilis
TGGGTGCTATGCCACTTGGTGCATACATATTGAGCAGTGTTATTTCCTCATTGTTTATACTGCCTTTAATCAGGATGTAATGACCTTCCCTGTCTTTTTTAATCATATCTATTTTTACTTTGGCTTTGTCAGAAATCATAATAGCCACTCCTGCCTTCTTTTTCTCATTTGATGCCCCAAAGATTTTGCTCAAGCCCTGAACCTTAAACTTGTGTGTGTCCACCCGCCTCATATGTGTTTCTTGTAGACAACATATGGTAGGATTTTGGTTTCTAATCCACTCTGCTATTTGCTTCCGTTTTATGAGCGAGTTCATCCCATTCACATTCAGAGTTATAATCATCAGTTGTGCATTTGCTGACATTTTCGTATCCTCCCCTATTCCTACCCCCTTTTTCTTATACTATTTCCTTTTAAACCAGTGGTTTGCTATTGAGCCGGTATCCCTTGTCCCCTCCCTTGATTAACTTCCCTTTCTACCCCCTCCCTTATTTTTCCCCCTCTTTTTGTTTTTAAAGGCCTTATGAATTCCCTCCTCCTTATTCTCCCCTCCCTGTTTTTGACCTCCCCACTCCCCTGCTCCCCTTGGTTTATCCCTTCTGACTTTCTCAGAAGGGTTAGATAAGAGTTTTATGTCCCAATGGATAGTATAGCTACTCTTCCCTCTCCGAGTTGATTACACTGAGAGTAAGGTTTGATTATTACCTCTTAATGCTCTCTTCCTCTCCTTCTTATAATAGTATTTGTCCCCTCTCCTTCCCATGCCCTCTTTGTGTGTAATAGAATATCCTATTTTTCTTATTCACTCAAGTTTCTCTTGGTGTCCCCTGCTATTAACCCCCTTTTTCCCATCCCCCATGTCATCTTAGATTATTTAGTGTTCTACCCTCACCCTGTGAATTATTCTTCTGATTACTATAATAGTGAATACTAAAATAGTGAATAGAGTTCACTACAGAGAATTATACATAACATTTCTCTATATAGGAATACAGATAATTAGATCTCACTGAGGCCCTTAAAAAGGCAAATTTAAAAATTATAAGTTTTCTTTCTTTCCCCTCTGTATCTTATTTACCTTTTCATGTTTCTCACGATTTTTGTGGTTGGATATCAAACTTTCCATTTAGCCCTGATGTTTTCTGTGCAAATACCTGGAATTCTTCAATTTTGTTGAATGTCCATACTTTCCCCTGGAAATATATAGTCAATTTTGATGGGTAGTTGATCCGTGGTTGCAGGCCCAGCTCTCTTTTGCCTTTCTGAATATCGTATTCCTAGCCTTGCGATCTTTTAGCATGGAGGCTGCCAGATCCTGTGTGATCCTGATTGGTGCTCCTTGATAATTGAATTGTCTCTTTCTGGCTTCTTGTAATTTACTTGGAAACTCTTGAATTTGGCAATTATATTTCTGGGCGTTTTCTTATCTGGATCGAATGTCGCGGGTATTCTATGGATCCTTTCAATGTCTATATTGCTCTCTTGTTGTAGGACTTCAGGGCAATTTTGCTGAATAATTTCTGTTAGTATGGAGTCCAGGTTTCTATTAATTTCTGGTTTTTCTGGAAGACCAATTATTCTCAAATTGTCTATTCTAGACCGGTTTTCTTGGTCTGTCACTCTCTCATTGAGATATTTCATGTTTCCTTCTATTTTTTCAGTCTTTTGGCTTTGTTTTATTTGTTCTTGTTGTCTTGAGAGATCATTAGCTTCTAATTGCTCAATTCTAGCCTTTATGGATTGGTTTTCGGCTATAATCTTTCGGTTTTCGGCTATGATGTTTTGGTTTTCGGCTATAATCTTCTGGTTTTCGGCTGTAATCTTCTGGTATTCGGCTATAATCTTCTGGTATTCCTTTTCAATCTGGTCATTTCTGGTGTTCAATTTGCTTATCAGTTCATTTGGTTTCTGAGCCTCACTTTCCAATTGCAAGATTCTACCTTTTAAACTGTTATTTTCTTGCCAGATCTCTTCCATTTTCCTAAAAATCTCAATTTTGAACTCTTCCATAGCTTGTGAGGAGTTTTCCTTATTTGTGGAGGGTCTGGATGCTTGTTTGTTCTCCTCCTCTGTTTGCTCGGTTGTCTGGATTTTTTCTGTGTAAAAGTTGTCAAGTGTTAAAAACTTCTTTTTCTTGTTGTTAATCTTTCTCTTCTGAACTTCCTGAGACTGGGTAGCCATCATTAGCCCAGCAGCTTCTCAGGTTTATCCTCGCGCTCAGGGTCTGTCCACGGTCTTTTGGCTCCTGAGGTCTGAGTTCTGGTTTTTTCCAAGGTCAAGCCCCCTGGTGGATCCCCTTGCTTTATCCTCTGCCAGAGGTTTCTTTACAAGTCTCAGGGCGCTGCTTCCACAGTCGTATACCCGTCTGCACTGGTTCCCCACTCAGGGTTTCAGAGCTTTAGCTCATGGCTGTGTCTGCCTCCACCCACGCCTCCGCCTGTGCCTGCGCTCTGAGCCCGTGCTCTGTGCCCTGCATCTGCTCTCTGCATCCTGCTCCCGCGCTCAGAGTTTGTGTGTTTTCTTTAGCTTTTTGGGTTCCTAAATCTTGCTGCTCTCAGGTACAGGCCCCGGAGCTGCCAATGACTCGATGGGTTCCCCAAACTTGCTCTATTTCTTTTTAGCTGGCTTCAGCGCTATAGGTGGTGTGTGTGGAGGTGGTGGGGGTGGGGTGGTTGCTCAGCCCGCGATTTAGTGAGAGCTGTTTCACCCCTTTATAGCATGGAAATGCTCCGATTCCACGTACCTTCCACGCTGTGCCCTGTTGTGGGGTTCCTCCATTCGTCTGGACTTGTTTTTATGTCCCCTTGAGGAGTTTTGTGTGTTTCAATCAGGAGAGGTTAAGAGCTGCTTCTTACTCTGCCACCATCTTAACCCGGAACTTCCTTAGTATCAGTTTTAAGAGTGAAGAATGACAGGGGCTAGGCAAACAGAGCCAAGTGGCTTTTCCAGGGTTACACAACTAAGAAGTATCTTGAGGCCAGATTTGAACCCAGATGCTCCTGACTCCAGGGCTGGCATTCTATCTACTACCTAGCAGCTACCTACCTGCCCCAAGAAGTATGGTTTGAGTAAAGTCCACCAAGTTTGGCAATGAAGAGATCCTTGGAACCTTGAGAGAAAGCAGTTCCTGCTGAATGTTAAGAATGGAAACAAGATTGCAGAGGGTTTTAGAAGGGAGAGGAAAGGAAATGGAGGCATAAGTTTCATACTGAGAAACACTTTCTCAAGGTGTTTAGCCATTTCAAGTTGAGATATAGGACTGTATCTCTAGCTGGAATGGCTAGTTCATGGGACGAGGGAGATCTGGATGTGGTTGTAAGCATCAGGAAAACAGGTAGTAGTGGGACCTAGAAAATTAATGAGAGTGGGAATGATAGAGACACATTCTGCTAGAAAAGATGAGATGGAATTGAATCACATGCAAAGGTAGAGGAGTTTGCTTTGGCAAGGAGAAGGGCCACCTCTTCATGTGAGATAAGAATGAAAGATGATATAATGGAGGAAGGTATCTGAGTTTATGAATTGAGGAGTAGTTGAGAAGATGGAACTCTTGGCAAATGTCCTCAATTTTTTTCAGTAAAATATGAGACAAGGTTTATGCTGAGAAGTGGTAAATGAACCATGGAAGCCTTGAAGAAGCCTTAGTAGAGTGAATTTATTATTGCATATGCATAAATGTAGTAAAACTGCATTTTAAAAATAAATATTAGGAATTTCAAAATTTCAGACCAGTCTTTCCTGTGTATTATTATAGATTTCTTCTCCCATCTGACGCAAATGTTTTTTCTATCTGCTGTACCCATTAGATTAAAAGAAAAAAAAGTTCTTATGGAACCTTAAGATTTATATGCAACTGAAGGAAAATTGATCTAATTCTTAGTCTAGTCTTTAATATACTTTGTTAAAATTTGTCCAAATGCTTGAAACTGAAGAAAGAAAAACATTATTCCTCATAATTATAATAATTGCTGTGCCATTTTAATTAATTCTAAAAATATAGTATAACTACCAAGTAGTCCCTGTGATCCATCGTTTATGGGCAGGTCACACTGATAGATGTAAATATATTTTTCATTCTTTTCTATTTATGTTTATCAGATTTTCTAATAAATTGAAATTAATAGAAGGAGGTATATGCCACATGGTGGCAGCATTTACTAAAGAATTGGGAGGACTCTATTATACACATTACTACTATGATTTTGTGTACCCTACTTTTAAGATCAATCAACCTTTCTCCTGACTTAATGTTTATTTATGTACATTGGTTCCCTTAGAATTTATCAGAATTTTAGAACTACTTAGATTTCTGTGATAAATGTTCTACTTATTAACTTTTATCTAGTATCATTGGGTAAGGGGGAAACAATAATGCCTTCTTTTTCTCTGGCTTCATCTTCCAATATTTGAGGAGATTTCATTTTCTCATTTCTTTTATGTAACTAAGGAGGGAGCAATTCATTAATCAGTCTTTCAATCAAAGACATATCTCCTACTCTGGATGCTATGCTAGGTAAGGTATAAGTTCCCATTGGATTTATATCATTGTTCTAGTTGTTCTAGTCTGTCTTCCAAATCAAAATACTACAAATGAAGGAGAAGGACAGAATTATCTTTCTAATAGTCAGATAAGTATACTCATTTCAGGTTTATGAAGGATTATTGATGAGTTATATAGTATAGATTTTCTCAGTCAGGGAAACATTCCTGTAAAAACTCTTAACCTTGGAATTTAAAAGATAGGAAAAATAAAGCAAAGGCTTCATAAATGTCCATTGGCTAGTATTGTGTTCACTATTGTAACCTTCTGTATCTAGTGGTCAATGGGAAAAAATGGTCTGCTAGGATAAAATATTATGTTTTTTACATGTCTGTTTCTTACTATATATATAGTATATAGTTATAAATGTCAGGTATATGAATCCATATTAAATTTAGTTTTGTCTGGTTGTCTAATTCTTGATAGAAGGAAAATTCTAAATCATTTAAATTATTTTCACATCCTCTTTGTGGTACCTCTAAGTAACATAAAGAACTAAAATTCCTTTGATAATTTTATAGAAGTTAATTGTTACTGTAATTAAGTTAATGTGAAATCATCTTAATCTTCCTCTTTAAGATCTTTATACAAATGACAAGGCAATATGACATAATGGCTAGAGAGCTGATTTGTGTAAAGGGTTAAATTTTGGGGGGCAGGAGTTTGATCAAAAGCCAGTGTGCAGTTTATTAAACACAAAACACTTAGTTTATTATTAGGAAATAGAAAGGAGGAAAGTGAGAATAATCTTATAATAGCCTGTAACTATATCCAAGATCCCAATCCTAATTAAATTTTTCTAGATAACCTAACATCTGTCTGCTTCAGAGGGCAGTATCTTCTGCTAGGCCGAAGCCCTCACCTATTCTTCTCTACTCTGACTATCTAATAATATGTCCACTATCTAACTACCTATCTACCCAAGTTATCATTGATCAATAAGGCTGATAAGGTCTTAAATTCCATTTCTCTGTCTCCAGGTAGAGAGAGAGAGAGAGAGAGGAGAGAGAGAGAGAGAGAGAGAGAGAGAGAGAGAGAGAGAGAGAGAGTGAGTGTGTGTGTCACACACTCCTCTTCCTAGGAGACTCAGAGACAAAAGCCCTTTTCAGCTGTTGCCAACTCACTAAGTCTCCTCAGCCAAGCCCTTCTGTCACTAACTGATAAGCTGCACAGCAGGGGGTCTCCTACTGAAAAACTTATTACTCCTTTTCCTCTTAAATATAAAAAGGAGAAATTAATAAAAAAAAACTCTTAACATTTGTAATCAAGTCTTTCCTCTGATACATACTAGTCTCTCAGTGACTTCATACAACTCTGTAAAACCACAAGTTGGTCTTATAGGTAGTAAATGTCAACCTGCATCTGTAGAGAAAGCTTTCTGTACATGCAGTGAAGAAATTATAAGTACAGACCAAAAGAAATCTGTATGTAGACAAACTTGATCCCTTTTCATGGAACTACTATTTTAGTTCAGGTTTAGTTCTTTTCTAAAACATACCAACATTAACACATATTCAATAATAAAGATATACAAGCTTACTCGCACACATAATTCTGCCAGATTTTATACTTTTTGAGTAATCAGCATGCATTGATTAAAAAAAACCTACCATATACCAGACATTGTGCCAGGCATAGGTAATAAAAGGCAAAAGGAAAACAGTCCTTGTCCTTAAAATATCCTGTTTTCTAAGGAGGGTGACATTTATGAGTGCATTCAAAATAATGTACAAATGAGATAATTTTCAGGTAGGAACTAGCAGCTAGGAAGGATCAAGAAAGATCTCATTTAGAAATTAGTAGTTGAGCTAAGCTCTCAAGGAAACTAGGGATTCTAAGAGGTATAGCTAAGGAAGGAGTGCATTCCAGCTATGATGAAGAGCCTGTGGAAAGTCCTGGACATGGGGGAGAGAGAAGTGAATTGAGGGGATAGCAAGATGGCCAGATTGGCTGGACTCCAAAATGTGCAGAGAGACGTAGTGAATGAGGTTGGAAAGATAGGTTGAAGCCAAGTCAAAAAGGGCTTTACGTGACAAATAAGGGGATTGTTTTTGAGGTCATAGGAAATGAATAAATGAGAATCATTTAGTGAGCATTTAGTTTTATTAGGCACTGAGAAAACAAATAAAGAAATAAAATAGACTTTGCTTCCAAGTAGTTTACATTTTAATCAGAGAAAACAGCACACATAGAGAAGCAATGGCCAGGGAAGGGTATTTTGTTCTGGGGATTCACCAGAATGGTGAGTGGAGCCATAGGACATGCAATTAATTAAGACACCCTGTACAGAAACAGTAATACTCTTTATTTGAATACTGTATCCATAATGAAAAATTGAAAGCAGAGGAATAAATTGAAAATGCCCACATGTGCTAGCAAGCAGATGGCAAGATGACCTGGGTAGATGATTGGATAGGATGTGAAGATGAAGCATGATCAAGGGCCCAAGGTTACCTGGGTATAATGAGCTGAATTGACTAGTTCACAGTTCATTTGGAGCCACTTGAGTGACATGAATAGGAGCTGTATCATCTTTTATCATTGTATTATACACTTGCTTAACACAATTCTTTAAATATAATACTCAATAAGTACTGAATGAATGAATGCATGAATGAATATGTGTTAAGTGACAACTGGAAAGAGTTCTGAGTTCTATGATGAATATCCTTTGATGGGAGCACACTTAGTCCTCAGAGCTTCCTTGTTGTCTCATTCTTGAGAAGACTTTGGATCCTTCCTACCTGAGTATTAATCTACCATAATAACGTAGGTCTTCCTTCCCTTCTGCTTATTCCAAATTAGAGATGAGAATTGAAACTTATGGTACACTGTAAAAAACCAGTAAAATAGTGTTCTAGTAGCTACTTATTTCCAATAAACTACTTTTACCATCAGCTTTTGCATTTAGGAAAAATGCATTTAGGAGATTTATTTTAGACAAAAATGTAAAATAGTCTCTGCTCAAACTCTGAAGGTACTTTCAAGGAGATTATATGTGCACATGCATATATAAAAAATATAACATAAACCTAAGAAAAGATTAAAAAGAGGAGTGTATGAACCCTTAGAAAACAGAGTTTAAGGGTCAACTTTTTTGTGTGTCACAGACCCTTTCACTGCCTGGTGAAGGTTTTAGACTCTTTAGAATAATGTTTTCAAATGCATGAAAATAGGATTACAAAGGAAACCAATTATACTGAAACAGAATTATCATTTTTTTCCCATGGACTCAGGTTAATAACCCCTATTCTAAGACTTTAAACAACTTACACGGTGATAACTTTCCTTTTTTATTTATGAATAGGAGAAACGGGGCCTTCGAGAAGTGAGAGTTCTTGAGAATTTGAAGAATGTGATCCAGGAGACAAACGAACAGATTCTTCCTAAATGTAGAGAAACAATGCATGACCACTTGAGTCAGGCTCTCCAGAAATGTAAGCCTACAATTATTTGTCTTTTAAAGTAATTTTTGAGGAATGTAATGCCAACATTTACGTCCTGGTGTTTTCTCTTTCGGGTCTATATGCTTTCCTTCCAGTTCTGTTTCAAAAGAGGAAAGACTTTTATTAAGGGTAAAGAATAGGGAATTATGTTACAAAGAGATAGGTACTAGATGGTGAATATTATGGTGTTGTTATCAGTATTAGTGGAATCACATTGTTAAATAGTATCAGGTTGCAGAGAAGATGTTTGTTGGAGTACTAGATTGTGTATATTTTTCAAAAAATATTTTTCTTAGGTCTCAATTTTTTCCAATACACATAAATGTTAAGTGTTATTTTTTTTGTCAAGAAGAGAATAAAGGGGGCAGCTGGTAACTCAGTGGATTGAGAGTCAGGCCAAGAGACGGGAGGTCTTCGGTTCAAATCTGGCCTCAGACACTTCCCAACTATGTGACCCTGGGTAAGTCACTTGACCCCCATTGCTTAGCCTTTACCAGTCTTCTGCCTTAGAACCAATACACAGTATTGATTCCCAGATGGAAGGTAAGGGTTTTTAAGAAGAAGAAGGAGGAGGAGGAGGAGGAAGAAGAAGAAAAAGAAAGAAGAAGAAGCATATTAAATTATTTATTTTGTTTTCTTTTTTTTGAATGAAAAGATTAATTTATAATAATGGAGAAAAATAAAAGAGAAGCAAATTAGAATTATAATGTCTCTATTCATATGTCAGAACATTCAGACTTGAGGATGAATCAAAATAAATAGTATCTATGGACAAGGAAGGATCATTAAAGAGAAAAATGGGAGATGCCCTTCATCTGACTATTTTTTTTTAACTTGTCCTAAAACAGGGTAGCAAGGGAATAAAGTCTCACTAGAAACTTAGAATTTTTTTCTTGGGTGAGATTAGAGGCTCTTTTTTAGTTAAACTGAGATATTTAATTCCTAGCTTGATAACTCATTTGCTCTGTGTATTTTCTGCTATATCCTATATGTATAACTTCTTTGATTTCTATTTGCTCTGTGTTTGTAAAAATGAATTTATTCTCTCTTCTCTGATTGTGATGGTCATTTTGTGTAACTAGTTTTTTGTTGGAAGAAGTTGAGTCTGTGTGTGTAAACTTGGTTGCCCATAACCTTTAAGAGATAGCAACCAGAGAAATTAGCAGTTTTGTTGCTTTTCAATTAAAAAATTTCATTGTTCATTATTAACAATATTTAGGAAGTGAGTTTGGGGCAGAGAGTTACAATTCCAGTCTATTCCTTGCCCCCATCTCTCAGAGGATACTATTGTGGCCAGCCTTGTGACCCTTTCTCTTTCTCTCCTCCAGACAGGAATAAAAAATTCCTTTGTAAAAGGATGGACAAGATTCCAGAGATATATCTATAGATTACCCCTGCCCTCAACTCCCCAATGTTACAAGTCTAGAAAAATGAATTTTTAGATTCAAAAACAACAAAGCCATTAGCTTCCTTAGATACTGTCTCTTAAAGGGCTACTTATTTACATCCACAGATTTAACTTCTTCCTCAAATGCTAGACCATCATAGTGAAAAGTAAGTAAGCCCGTTTATCTAAGCAGAGAACAAACAGAAATCAGAGCAGTTACACAAATTAGAATATACCAGAAAATACCCAGAGTGAATGAACTTTCCAGTGGAAGTGAGATATCTCAATTTAAACAATAAATAGATTCCAATGTTACACAAAGAACTTGTCCCTATATTTATTTCTGCCTTCCAAAATCTATGTGTTTCTTTCCATATGTCTGGAATTGGTCAATCAACCTATCAGTTTTTATTAAGCATCTACTATGTATCTGGCACTGTGCTAAGCAACAGGAATGCAAAAAGAGGCAAAAAACAGTCCTTGCCCTCAAGGAGCTTACATTCTAATGGGGAGACAACATGCAAATAAATATACATATAAAGCAAGCTATGTACAATATAAATAGAAAATAATAACAGAGGGAAGGCACTACAGTTGAGAGTGGGTGATGAAAGCTTCCTGTAGAAAGTGGAATTTTAGTTGAGACTGAAAGGAAACCAAGGAGGTCAGTAGGCAGAGTATTTCAAGCACATGAGGGAAGGGAATTTTGCAAGGGCATGGAATGGAATGTGGTGAGCAGAGAAGAGAGAGCAGGAGGCAGTTGGAACCTTGGTAGGAGGGGCTGCTGAGAGAACAACGAACTCTCAGGGAGAGTGCTCTGGGATTGTGTGAGAGAGCAGCTTCTAGACCTGGCTCTAGGACTGGAAATCAAACCCATTCCTGAGAGATTCCTACCTTACCCTGAAAGCTACTGAATCCCTGCAGTTACTCCTGTTCGCTAATAAAGAAGACCTATGTGGACCTGTCAAACTCTCAGTTTACCTGAAGGTATTACCCTGAGGATAGGCTGGATTGTTCCTGAAGACAGACCTCTCACCTATGCTAGCTATTAACTAGAGACTTACTTTTTTGAGAATTAGCCTAGGATTAGTTAGCGTAGGAAAAGAACATCAAACAGAGAGGGATTTTCGGGCCAGCCCGGCTTTAGCTGAAGCTGAAGGACTTGCTATTGATCGGTGTCATAGATAGGGAAACCTGGGGAGAGAATCTTACTAGACTGTGTATAGCAAAATCTCCCATTCGACCATCTTAATCTGTTTTCCAGGTCAACTTAACTGTTTACACCATCTCCTAAGGTGTTCCTTTGTCCCTGTCTCAGTGGCTGTATTTACCTTCTCAGAAGAATCATACAGGCCCAGGACAGGGAGAACAGTCATCTTTGCTCTCTGTCCTAGAGGGAGATACCTTGTCAGATCAAGTGAAAGCAAAATCCTGATCACCTGTCCTTATTATAACACAGGGGTCTCCCTCCCATTTAACACATGGGAAATAAAGAAAATGACCAAAGTCAAGCGATGAAGTGTCTGTGGAATGGCCAAGGAGCCCAGCATCATTGGGTTGAAGAGTATGTAGCAAGGGGGAGTAAGGTGTAAGAAAAGTGGAAAGGTAGGAGAGGTTTAGAAGCCAAATGCAGTATTTTGTATTTGATCTTGGAGACAATAAGAAGCCACTGGATTATATTGAGTGGGAGAGTGACATTGTCAAACTTGTGCTTAAGAAAATCACTTGGGACAGCTGGGTGGCTCAGTGGATTGAGAGCTGGGTCCAAAGACAGGAGGTCCTGGGTTCAAATCTGGCCTCAGACACTTCCTTGCTGGTTGACTCTGGGCAAGTCACTTAATCCCCTACTGCCTAGCCCTTACCATTCTTTTGCCTTGGAACCAACACAGAGTATTGGTGGAAAGTAAGGTTTTCAAAAAAAAAAATCACTTTAGTGGCTGGATAGAGGATAGATGGGAGTCGGGGAGGAGAGTTTGAGTCTGGCAGACTCACCTACAGGCTATAGCAACAGTCTGAGTGAGGTAGTGAGGACCTACAGTGGAGTAGTGTCAGTGTCAAAGGAGAAAAGGGGACTTATTTAAAAGATCTTGAAATTGTGAGGCCTTCACAGCAGATTGGATATGAAGGTGAGAGATAAAGAGGAGTGGAAGACTATTCTAGGTTGTGAGCCTCAGGGACTAGAAGAATTGTGTTACCCTCTCCTGTAATAAGGAAGGTAGGAGAGGGGAAGGTTTTAAGAAGGAAGATGATATGTTCAGTTTTGGACATTCTGAGTTTAAGATGTCTACTCAACATTGTAGGAAGGGGGGTGATCAGGAGGTTTGGGAGTGTAATTGTTTACCCCCTAGATAGATGTGAAAGGGCCTCTTTTCCCTCTTCGCCACCCCTCCTTACTGGAAGATAAAATGGGGTTCCCAGAGAAAACAGGACTCTTGCTGACCATGCTGGGGTGTGAAGGTTAAAAAAGTGATATCTCCACAAGGGGAAATGAGTGTAACCCCAATAAGATGTTCATGCCATATGGGAAAAACAGAAGCCTCCTCTTAGGGCATAGCAGGTGATCAGGCTAAAAATGGTGGACGGCTTGCCCTTCTTCCTCAACCCCCTCATTCTGCCTCCCACCAGTAGAGTACACTCTGATCTGACTAGATAAAACTGAAAGGGTTTATTACAGGAACAACTAATCAAGGAAACTAAATATGGGGTGCAGGTAATTCCCTATGTCCCCTTCAGTCCTTGACTGTGTAGGATACCCACAGAATTACTTTTGTGTTCCCCAAAATCACAGCTCCACTGACCCAAATCCCAAACTAGTAATCCTACAGCTAAGTATTGTTATAGAGGGAATATTGAGGGGCAAAGCCCAAGCAATTTGAGGATCCTAGGGGTCGGCTCCCCACAGAAGTCCAGACACCCCTAGCCAACACTGAAGAATCTGTTATAATTCTAATGTGGTCAGGAACCAATAAAGATCATGGGAAATAGTCTTCTTTAAAGAGGAAATTCTCCAGAGTTCACTTTGAGGGTCCCACAGCCCCAAAAAAACCTCTTCCCACCCTCAAAGCTTGAATCATTTGGCTCTCCTTCCAAGAAGTCTTTGCTTCCAGCCCAACTGTCATGGGATCTTCTTTCCTCTGTGTTCCATCTCTCAAAGTCCCCAAAATGCCTGGCTTCGCCTTGCTTCTTACAACATGTAGCTTGAGATGTCTGAAAGACCATTGGAAATTTTCACCTAGACATGCAATAAGTTGTCATTCTCTCCCTCACTGAGGAATGGCTAATATGAATGTCTCAGGCTTGAAATATGGATTGCACATATATTTTAAATGTGGAAGTTCTAATTAGGATTTTTCTTCTTTGTAATAGTCTGATTGTGATGGATAGAATTTTATTTTTGTAGTTAGTAAACTAGGTTAAGGACACAATTGACATGCACTTGCTATGGAGTTCCAGGCATATGGAATCACAGATGCTTAAATATATCAATGAAATGATGCCAATGAAGTCACAGATCTGGATATAAATAATCAGAACCATTATAAGTTTGAGGTAATGCCACATTAAAATATACTGATTTGTTTAGTTGTAGGGTGGTGGCAATTCTGATGTCACAGTCAATATCTTAAAGCAGGAATTCTTCTTAGCTTGGGGTCCATCCATGTTCATGGGCCTATGGATAAATTTTAGAGTCCATGAACTTGGAAAGAAAAAACATTTTATCTTTATTTTCATTATTTGTTGTTGTTCAGTTGTGTCTGACTTCACGAACCCATTTGGGATTTTCTTGGCAAAGATCCTGGAGTAGTTTTCCATTTCCTTCTCTACCTCATTTTACAGAAGAGGAACTGAAGCAAACAGGGGTAAGTGACTTGCCAGGAATCACATAGCTAGTAGATGTCTGAGGCTGGATTTGAACTCAGGTCTTTCTGATTTCAGGCCCAGTGCTCTATCCACTGCATTGCCTAATTACCCCCACTAAACTTTAACTGAAATTTAACATTTTCTTTAATTATGAATTCAGGCAATATTATTGAAGTCTTGATGTAAGAAATGATGAACAGGATGATCATAAAAAAATCTGGTAAGACTTATATGAAGCAAAGCAAAGTGAAGTAGTAGAACCAAGAAAATGTTGTACATAGTAACAGCAATAATATATGATGATCAGCTGTGAATTACCTAAATATTATCAGCAATGTAAAGGTTCCAAGAGCTCCAAACTCCAAAGAGCTCATGACAAAAAAGACTATCCACTACCATGAAAGGAGTCTGAATGAAGATTGAAGCATAATGAATTTTTTTTTACTTCATTTCCCTGACAAGTTTTTTCCTAGTATAAGCAGTTTGTGTCTTCTTTCACAACATGATGAACATGGAAATACATATTACATGGAGCATATGTATAACCTCTATCATATTGCTTGCTGTCTTAGTAAAGGAGGGAGAGAATGTTTAACAAAATGTTAGAAAACAATTCTTAGAAATTTTATCTTCATGTTGTAAAAAAAGGAGAAACATGAAAAAAATAAGAAGTTACTCTCCATCTCTTAGTGTTCACACACACACACACACACACACACACACACACACACACACACACACATGATTCTCCCTCAAATACCCCAATACTTAGTTTCTTAATTTACTCACATCTCAAAAGCTGCTCTTCCAAACCTCCCTAGCTACATACAAATAGTCTTGCCCTAGATCTTGCCTTCACCCACATATGTGCCACCTCTATGTTCAAGATTTCTGAAATCCCCTTACTAACTATAATATATTGACTTTCTATATCTCCATCTGCCTTCCCTTATCAAACCCTACTCTTCATCTATGCCATGACTTCTAATCCCTCAACTCCTAGTTTTCTCATAGATCTTCCTTGATCTTGCCATTTTTTCCTCTCTTTTCTATTTTGACTCCTTTTGGTGAACCACTTCAGTTCTACTCTGTCTTTGTATTGAATCCCTGGCCTCCTTATCATATTGCTGATTGGACCCCACCAAACTTCATCCTTGGATTATTCCCACTCTTGGTCATCATTTTTCCCCATACTCATGCCGCTGAACAAAAGTGGAGAAAAAAAATCACCCAATTATTCTGACTAGGTCCATTATAAAATTATGTTATACAACCAATTAGGCCCTTATTGCTCCTAGGCAATTTTACTCTACTTCCTTTATCAACTCACCATCCTAATCTCTACAAAAGCTTTTCCAAACCTTTTCATTCCTCCTTAAAATTCCCATGATTCTTCTTCCCCTACCCCTAAATCCTTCTTAATTTTAATACCTTCCTTCTTCCTATTTATCTTGTATATAACTTTCTTATATGTATTTGTTTGCTTGTTGTCTCCCCATTAGATCGTGAGATCCTTCAGGGCAGGAACTGTTTTTCCCCTCTTTTTTCATCCAAATTTATTTTTAGTAATTTTCTTACTTTCAGTGTAATGGATTTCCTTTGTATATTTATTAAAAGAGACTAAGAATTCCTGTCATAAAGATACATTCTCAAAACAAAATGGAACAACAACCTTGATAATCCATAGTCCAGATTATGAATGTATTTCCTGGACTAGAAACTTAATAGAATTCTTAGAATTAAAACACAGAAGTTAGGAAATTAATAATTGATGTTCCAACATCTGCTGGGAACATTGGGCTCCCTTATTACCAGTGAAAGCCTTTCCAAACTGTTTCCCTGATACAGGGAAGCAACTTTTTAACAGGCGCCAACAAACTTTTTCTTTTCTGGTTCCTGTTGTACAGCAGAGCTAATGGAGAAAATAATTTACTTATATTCCAGATGCAATTGTTTATAAAATGAAGATATATTTAGTTAAAAAGCGACTGCAACCTGCTATTTGGAGGGAGAAATATAGGGATTATGAAGTTTGACTTTTAAAAATCATATTGTACCTAAATATTAGATTTTTTTATCCCACTGATTGAATAGAAAATTATTTAAAATCTTTCAAGTTTATATATCTGTTATAACTGTACCAAGTTAGTACCATCCATTATTTTTATGAACCTTGCTCCCATATATATTAGTGGCTCTGTTATTTTTATCTATAATTTTCTATTCATGCTTGAATGAAATGCTTATGGTACAGTTTACATTTTTTTATTTGTCAGTAGTTCTGAAAGAACTGGGGCTATTTTTTAAATGTTTTATCAAAATCCTTTATTTTTATATCAGTTTTATTTTTGGAGTAATTCTCTCTCCGTCCCCTCCTCTTTACTTATAATAACAAAAAAAGAGCTCATCAAAAACAATCAATAGGGAGCTTATATCAAACACTGTATGCAATACTGTCATTGTTATTAACTCTGCCTTTCTGTTGAGCAGAAGGAAATGTCTTTTCAAGGGTCAATATTGGATTATCAATCACTGAGTTTTGCTTTCTTTTACTTTTACTTATCTTTTCACGTATACTATGTAATAATGAGATATTTATATTTTGGATATGATTTACATCATTTCATATAAATCTCATGCTTCTCTCAATTTCTCATATTCATGATTCCTTATTGCATAATGTTATATTCATAAACTACAGTTTATATAATCTTTCTTTAATAGGTACCTATTTTATATCTAGTTCTTTGTTGCCACAGAAAGTGATACTGTGAATATTTTGGTATTATTAGAATTCATTTCTGTCTTTGATTTCCCTGGGATATATGTCCAGTAGAGCCAAATAACATAAACAGTTAATTCAATTTAGCTGCATAATTCTAAATTGATACTCAGAATGGTTGGACTAGTTCAGAGCTCTACCTACAGTGTATTATTGGGCTTGTCTTTCCATAACCCTTTCACTGTGATAAATGTATGAGAAGAGACCCAGCATAAAAATAATTGTAGCTTATTTTCCAACATCTGTTATAGAGGATGAAGAGGCATAGAAATCCTTTGAAGAACTCATTAATACTCTTCAAATTAAATTGACATGCACTGATACTTGGTGACTTGAATGATAAAATACAGACTAGGTGGAGATAAGTCAGTCTTTTAACTCATTCCTCAAATCATGTCCCATCTGAGTTGCCTCTTTTGATCAGGTATCCTACCTCACCCCCACTTTTCAGGTTCTTTTTATTTTGTCTTTTATATTGTCTTTCACCAGGATATTATGAGCTCCTTAGGGGAAGGGACTATTTAATGCTTGTCTTTGTATCCCTAGCATTTAGCACAATGCTTGATACATAGTAGATGTTTAATAAATGTTTATTAACTGACTCCCAAGACTATATATATGTATGGAGACATATAAGAAGTCATAAAGAATTCACCAGGTATATGAAGGAAAGAAAAAAAAAAACCTAAATGTTTGGGGAAAAGTGAGGTTTTTTTAATCCTGAAAATCAAGAAATAGTAATAATTATCAACCAATATACTAGCTTTACCATGTGTATAAAATATTTGTGAGAATCTACACTCACCTCAAGAATATCTTTAATGAGCCTAGTAGGAAACAGGCAGACTTTTACAAGCAATGTTGTACATCTTTACTTTTATGCAATTAACTGAATTATGTGGAAACTGCAAAACCCCACCATATTATTGTTGGTAATTTGATTCAGTAGAGCAAAAACAATGTCTTAAAAGCTCTCTTTCAACACTATATATATTATTTTTTTGGGATAATTATTCAAGATTCCTTGCAGGTTATAATAACAGATAACCATTTTTGATAACCTTATAATTATTATTAAGTGAGTCATAGAGCAGGAAGATATACTCACCAAATGTGTTCATTTCTGTAATGTAAAGATGTAGCAGAGGCCAACTTAAGGAGAGTTTCTATGTAAATGATGATGACCTCCAAATATTCCTCAACTCAAAAAATTCTTCATAACTAGTTAGACTGGAAAAATCATATAGATCTGTGTTAGTGAACTTGTGGCACATGTGCTGGAAGGGGCTACTTCCCTTTCCCTTTATATGTGCACCTGAGGACATTTCTCCCATCACCCGTCCCTCTGCCCAGAAGCCTGTTGGGAGCACTTCCTCCCTTCCCTCTCTGGGATAAGGGGGCACCTCCCATGTGACATGAGGGTTGCAGTTTGAATACTTGGTCTTTAAAAGGTTTGCCATCACTGGGATAGAGTATCATTCAGTCAATTAGCAAATGCTTATTTAGTGCTGTGTTGTTTGGAACCTTGGGGGTCCCATTTAATAGTATTTCACAAACTTCCTGTGGACATGTGGGGGACTTTGAAACTACATTTCCCGTGATCCAATGGATTTCCAGTTTCTGACGTGATAATGTCAGACAACGGGAACCAACTTATAGCGCAGCTTAAATTTGGAGGTCGGGTTGGAGACGATCTCTTTGGCTACGTAGAGAAGATGGGGACTGGCAGTATTTTGAATTTTTACAGGCACATGGTCTAATTATTTTTATCAACATGGCTTTAATTAAAATATTTTCCCTCATAATATCAGCCTTTATCATTTTTAAAAATAACAGTGCCCACTAAGTGCTAGGCACATAACTAGATAACAACAAATAGTTGGTCCCTCACAGTGTGTGTTATAATATTTATTATTCATACCTGTGTTGCAGGTAGGTGGGATAGTGGGTAGAGTGCCAGGTCTGAGTCAGGAAGACTCATCTTCCTGAGTTTAAATCTGGCCTCAGACACTTACTATCTGTGTGACCCTGTGTGACACAGCTAGGAAGTGTCAACTCAGGGAACTTTTGAAGAAGTGATTTAATCCTGCATATCTTAGTTTCCTCATCCTTAAAATGAGGTAGAGAAGGAAATGGCAAATACTTCAGCATCTTTGCCAAGAAAACTCCAAATAGGGTCTTGAAGAATCAGACATAACTCTAACCCCCAAACAACAACATATACATATACACATGTTCAAGATATGTGTGTAAAATATGTATACATATTATATATAATTATATCAAATATATCATTATGTATTGTATGTTATTAATATATTATTATATAGCAGTAATTATAATTGATTTATAATTCAATATCATTTTAATATAACATAGCATCTAATGAGATAGCATATGTTATACATACATTATACATGTAATATAATTATTCATTATATGATGATTCACTAATCAGTATTCATTAAATGATGAAATATCATAATTATAATAATATGGTATAGCTATATATTAAAAGTTACATATTAATACCATTATATATTAATAAACCATTAATATGGTATAGTTATTTATTAATAAGTTATATATTAATAAGTTATATAATGCATAATTATATTTTATATAATGAAACTTTAAAGATAAAAGGTGAATTAAGTGATTAACTAATATAGGCAATGGATTGGTTATTGATTATAAACTAATTTCTGATACTCTGCTTGCTTTGCTTGCAAAGTATCTTCAGTTTATATCAGTGAAGTGAAGCTCATAAATGAACTTCTCTTCAGGGCCAGGTGCAAGGACACTAAAGAGACTCTTGTTATAAAAAATAAGGTATTTATTGAAATATATAAGGATAAAAGGATTTCTAACTCTAAGGGATTCTAACTCCACTCAAATAAAACTCCTTAGTTCCACAAGGAACTGCTTCTCCTGTTTTCACAGGCTACACTAATCTTTCCTGATCTGACTAACCCCAGTTTTTACTATTCTAAATAAACTACCCCTATTATCCTTATAATTCTTAAGTTCGCCTCCAAGTTATAAAAATAACAAAGGCTAGTTGATTGAGTCTCAATAAGAATCAAGTTAGGACTCTGAGTCTTAGTAGACTCAGAGTCCAAACCAAAGACCAGGTCTTTTCTTTGGTCTTCTCAGAGTTAAATCAATCTATATAAATATCAATAGATAGTCAAGTTGGAAAAAGTTGGAAAAAGAAAACACTAAGCTCCTTCACGTCTTTTCCTCCTTTCCTTCTACCTCAGACAGGAGAGAGAATCTCTGTCAGTGACTTTGCCAACTGCTAGAGACCAACTACCACACCCAGAGAGAGTAACTATCACAGGAAAAACCATTAAACTGTCAACATTTGAAACTGACACTGTCTCAGCTCTGTTTGAAACTCCAGTTCTTTCTCAAGCCAGCTTCTTTACTTCTTATCTCTAAACAAATATAACAGGACTTATTTTCTAATATCATCCTTATAATATACCTAATACATATACATATTATACATATATCTTAGACAAAGTATCATAAAGGATGTCCCCAAAGTTTTATTTTTTGGAAACCCCGTATATGTATGTACATGGTGAAAGAATGGAGACTTGACAACTGACAGGGAAGAAACTGAAAATTCAGGGAAACACACAATAAGGCACAGAGACCCCATTGGGGAAAGGGGTAACAAATAAAACTAATGAAACTTCAAGGGAAATGGGAAAACAGATTGGGAAAAATAATAGTAACTGAACTTTCACAACAGCCTGTATTTACAACAGCCTGTAAATACAACAACTGTATTTAACAATACAGTTAAAATCTCTGTGGGTTCTTGGTGGTTGGGGGAGAGAATGACAAGGAAGTTGAAACAAAGTTAAGTTTAATGGTTTGGTAAGGATGAGATTGGAGGGAGAGGGGTTTCTAACTTCTTAGGGACCAACTGCCAGAGAATGGTGGCAGTTGAGTTGGCTAATCTTAAGCTACCTGACAGCCAGCAGTGGCTTAGCTGAGTGTGACAGGGCTTTGGGAATCTCACACAATGTCCTCGATGATTTCCAGGTGCAGTTTAGACTCAGGAACACTTCTGGACTCAGCAAGATAATCCACAAGGGCTAGGGAGTACAGGACTTCTGAAGCTGTTCATCAACTGCAGGAAAACTCCCAACTCTACCTAGATCTTCCTTTTATATCTTGATTTGTAGATCCACCTCCTCTGGTGGTGATCCCACCAGATTTGGAGATCCCAAATAGTCCATAGACTAGTTGAACAGTAGCTTCTAGCTTCACACCTTTCCTCCTAAGCAGGAAACTGTCAACTCAGTCTCTCTGGACAAAACCCCTTTTTAACATTCTGGCTTAGAATATTCTCAGCCAGCCAGTTGGTTTGCCTTTTACCTACTCACTACTTAAGTCTATTTATAAATTATAAATTACCTATAACAATGGAAATGGTTTTGTGTGTACACACACACACACACACACCCCAGTATAATATCCTGGACAATCAGTGTAAATAGAATGAGTGGTCTCGAAACTTAAAACAAGGAGAGCAAACTGTCTTTCAGCAGTTTCAAGGCTAAGTATCAGGATATTTTGGAGATGCTTTTTGAATGTGAGTGAAATACATAAAAATTTTAAAACTACAAAGAATTGGTGTAAAAGATGTCATCCATGAAATGGACGCTTGAAAAATATAGGCTGATTCTTTGGTAAGGGCAAGAGATACTTCTTAGACAGCCTATTTCTTCCACTGTGTCTTTGTGATATCAGGAAAAAGTGAAGATTACCCTCACTTGGGATGAATGCAAGTCAAGTTTATCAGAGGAGGTAGATAAAATTTACTTAAGATGAGTAAGGATGTATCGGTTACAATCCCCATCAGTGGATGGAAAACTGAAATCTATGAGAGATGCCAAATCCATTTTAGTATATGAAAATATAAATGATATTAACTTCTTTAAACCTTTGGTGGAATTGATTTGTGAATCTGTCTGGACCAGAAGTTTTTTACTTTGGAATTTCTTTTAAGGCTTGTTGCATTTCTTTTTCTGAGATTAGATTGTTCAAGTTTCTTATTAGGTTGTTAATTTTTTTATTTTATATTTCTGTTGATACTTATCCACTGTTAATTTTGTATGCACAGAAAATATTATGTGTTTTCTTTCATTGCTATCCACATTTTTTTTTCTGTTTTTTAAACCCTTACCTTCAGTTGGATTTTCAAGACAGAAGTGCAGTAAAGACTAGGCAACTTAAGTGTGACTTGCCCAAGACCACACAGCTAGGAAATGTCAGCCCTGGGAACTTTTGAAGATGTGATTTGAGGTCTTCCTTTTTGCTAAATTTCCTCAACCCCTCCCTGCCAAAGACTAGGCTCACCTTTGCAGAATATGAAATTTGGGAGTACAAACTAATCTTCATTTTTCATACTGTTTTCCAGTCATTCCTTTTATTTCTTTTCTTTCTTTCTTTCTAGAAGTAAATAGCATTCCTCATAATCAATCCCCTGGAAGAATGGTTGGTCATTGCATTAGTTAGAGTTTTTAAGTCTTTCAAAGTTGTTCAAATTTATATATAATGTAATTTGCTCTCCTTTTAATTATAATATATATATAATGTAATTTGCTCTCCCCATTATATAATCTAAATTGCTCTCCTAGTATTGTACTCTACTCTGCATTGATTCATAAAGATTTGCCCAGATTTCTAGAAATTACCCACTTCATTTATAACAGCAATAGTTGTAGTTCTTTGCCAACATAAAAAGACTACCTAGTAAATGATTTACTCCATACCATAATATGATCATTCATTAAACAACCCATCTGCAAGCATGAAGTGCTTTCTTTTCTACAAGGATTATAACATAAGAAATTTGCTGTTTCTGACTTGCCAGGAAAGATCTACATTTCCATTCCGGAATTTTTGTTAAAAATAAGCCTTTTTTTCTCTCTCTTTCACTTTTCAGAAACTACATTTAAGAGTAAAAAGAGCTACTATGAATAGTTTTCCCTCTTCCTCTGATTTCTTTGGTGTTTTGACTTGGTTGTGGTATTGCTGATTCAAAGGGTATACACAATCTAATAACATCTCCCCCATTAGATTGTCAGCTCTGAGGACAAGGGCTGGTTTTTTTCCTCTTCTTGTATCCCCATTGGTTTAAAACAATGTTCAGCGAATAGAAAGCTACTAATAAATGTTTATTGAATATATTGGGTGTAGTTCCAAATTGTTTTCCAGAATAGATGCACCAAGTCACAGTTCTACCAATGTATTAATGTACCTCTTTTCAAAGTCTAACCAACATTTGTTATCTCCCCTTTTTGTCAACCTTTACAATCTTATAGGTCTGAGATAAAACATCAGAGTTGCCATAATTTTCATTTTTCTAATTAATGATTTTTGTAGTATTTTTTCCTATAGTTATTTGATTGCTTAGACTTTCCCCCTTGAAAACGATATGATACAATACAATATACATTTATTAAGCCCTTACTGTGCTAAGTGCTAGGGATACAATAAGAAAAATGAACTCAGTCCTTGCCCTCAAGAAACTTGTAGTGTAATGAGGAATGCAATACGCAAAAGAAAACTGGATCTAGTTGGGAAATGACTAGGCTTCTGATCCTTCTTTAAATGGAGGCTTTGGTTCTTTTTTGCTCTTTGCTCCAGCCCTCCAATCAGAAGGATCGAGGCAACTGAGGGCACTGACATTATGTGAGTATCAAAGCTGATGCAATCTCTGAGATGATGAGTTTCTTGATAAGCTTCTCTTGGCAAGGAATGATGATAGTGGAGCCAGATTCATAAAGTATAGCTGATGGGAAATGAAGAGTAAAAATTACTCTTCATTTCATGGCTCTTAATCTTATAAATTTGAATCAGTTCCTAATGTCTTGGACTTTTATCAGAAAAAATTGCTGCAAAGATTTTTTTCCCATTCTAGTCTTAGCTATATTGGTTGTATTTATGCCAAACCTTTTTTATTTTACAAACTCATAATTTTCCATTTTTTTTTGTTGTGATCCTTTCTTATCCTTTTGTTTTGTTATGAACGTCTCCCATCTTCATATATTTGAAGAGTAATTTTTTTCCTTCTAACTTATTTATGATGTGACCTGTAAGAATGGTATTTGTGTGAGGTGGATGGGTCAGGAGGAGCCAGAGAAGGAGTAGCTGACAGTTGGTGACAGTTGGTGACAGTTAAGACCAAAGGAAATTCTGGGAATTCTCCAGAGGAAGGAGGAGAAAAGGCCTTCCGGCGGAGGACTGAGAGGGGGAGGAGGAGAACATCTCAGTTCGGATCCAGTCCTGAGGGCTTCCTGAGGATCTTTCTTTGGACATTGAAACCCTGATTCCCTGGTCAAAGGCATTCTGTTGCTTCTCACCCATCAAGACTTCAACAATAGAGTTAGCTAAGTTTTGGGGACTCCATTTTGGAAGCAATCTCTCAGTCTCCTCCCATTTCCCAACCTTGCTGAGAAACCCTTTCCAGTTTGACTTTGCAATTATAGAAAAGGATAGAAATAGGAAATAGAAATAGAAACTGAAGGAGAAGAGGCGAGGGGAGACGCTTAGGAGCAGGAACCCCAAAGGTTCCCACCCAAGTGTTGGACCCCATAGAAATAGAGAAGAGGGCACCCCAAAATCCGACTGCCCCACACCCCTTTCCCCAATCCCTCTATTGATGTCAATAACAGCCATTCATTAGTCAGATAGCGTTCCAGAGAGCCTGAGTGACAATGAGGGGGAGGGGAACCATAGCTTGGTCTGGCTGCCTCCATCTTGAAGCCAGACTACCCACTATGAAGTTGACTGACCTTGGGGGAGGCATGTGTGAACCCCGCCCTCATTCAGAATCCGATTGGGGTCCCTCATACCTCATCTTAAAGGGAAGCCTTGCCCCCAACTCCTGTGGGGTGGCACGACCATCCAGGTCACCCAGTTTTGGGGTGACATCCCCTTGAAGTCTCAGAGTGTATATTTGGCAGGAGGGGAGAGCTAGAAGAGTCTCACCTCATAGACTCTCTCTATCTCCCTTCTTCATAACTTTGGTGGCTGGCTCTAATTATTCTTATAGACCTTTTCTATTTAGGCTACATATCAATTTGGAGCATGTGGTACAAAATGTTCTTCTAAACTCAATTTCTGCCAGATTGCTTTCTAGTTTTCTTAGCACTTCTTGTAGATCCCCGAAAAGCTGTGGTCTTCACATCTACCAAGCACTAGACTCTTATGTTATTTTGCTTCTATATGTTGTATGTGTAATTTACTCCACTGTTAACTTTGCTGTTTTTTTTTAACCAGTACTAAGTTATTTTGATGATTATTGCCTTGTAATGTAGTAGGGTGAATAGTTTGGAAACTTGGGGTAATCTAAGTATGATACTTAGATTAGAATTGTGATAATAGGAATAGAATAGGAAATATCAATTAGAGATTAAAAGATAATTGCTTCCAATAAGTAGCTTAACAGGAATTGTACATTTTTTGAGGGCCTGAGAAATGTGTTGGGTAATTATGTTGTGGTATGTAATCAGAGGAATATATATTTACTTGGTTTCTAGAATAGTTAAGAGATGAAGTTTTTGCTTTGGGTTTGTTTGGTTATTATTGTAGTGATTTTCTTATATGTATTGGCAAACATTTTCTTGGCAAATTGACATACTTGCAAAATATATAGTGATGTTGCAATTGTTTAAAGCCCTTAACATTTTTGGATTCAATTCCCAATCTGGCTGTATTCTCTCTGGGTTTCAGTTTCTCTCTCTGAAACAAGAAGGTTGGTCTAATTGAGCCCTAATATTTTTTTCAACTCTAAAATTGTAAGAGTCTATTTTTCTCTTGTACTTGGACTGATTATCACTCTCTATTATTCTGTTGCAGTGCAAGCAGCTACCCATTTAGTCCATAAACTTCAGCAGAAGGAGCAGGAACAAAGAAAGGTAAAATTGAATAGAGAATATTTATCTTAGATTTAAAATGATATCTCATTATAAACTAAAAATATTAACAAAAATTATCCTTTGACTTAGTCATATAAAATATTTTAAGTTGATGAAATAATTCTCTAGCACAGGGATGACAAACTTCCAGGGAACTAAAATGGGTTTTTCATTTTAAAATAAAGTTTTGTTATATTTAAAAAGGTAAAAATTAGTTTATAATCTGAACAAAATTGGCAGTGGCTAGGATTTTCTGACTCTTGCTATAGATAAAGTGTCCTAGATTGAATTAAGAGTGCTTAAGTTATCCATATCTCAAGGGGCAAAGCCTTTTTCCCCCCTTCGAATATTTTATCTTTACTCTTAAATGTAGTTTCTGAAAACTGAAAGAGAGAGAAAAAAAGGCTTATTTCTAACAAAAATTCCAGAATGGAAATGTAGATCTTTCCTGGCAAGTCAGAAACAGCAAATTTCTTATGTTATAATCCTCGTATAAAAGAAAGCACTTCATGCTTGCAGATGGGTTGTTTAATGAATGATCATATTATGGTATGGAGTAAATCATTTACTAGGTAGTTTTTTACTTATATTTATTAGATCTTAACTAAATTCACATTTAGAAAAAATAAGCATAGTTTGTATTTTCATAAAATTAGACCTGATATCTTTAATTATCTCTGTTTACAAAATTACAACTTAATACTGTATAAACATTTTGGAAGAATATAAGACACTTTGGAAATAGCATCTGTACAAAAGGACATATTTTAATTTGCAGTGAAGAGTGGAAGAGACTAATTTTGAAAGAGTCCAATACTATCTCCATCCAAAAAAGAATAGAGTTATAGACTCTACCAGGCTAAACTTTACTTATTGTTGAGAATCAGGACTAAAGTTTACTTACTGTTGAATTCTATGTATATTGAGATAATTCTATGTTGAGATAATGCCAAGATAAAAAAAAATAACAACAAAAAAACTCAAACTTTTTATCATGTTTGGCATATATAAAATTTTTATGAGATTTGAGTGAAATTATATATTATATGAATATCATGATATGAATATATCATCTATATTTTCTTGAGAACAAAGAAGATTGTATATATATGACTGAGAAAAGATAGAACTTTTTGACTTTATCTTCCATCTTTGTCATCAAATTAATAATGTTCTAACTGAAAAAGGTAAGAAAACATGAGAAAGAAAGAATCAAAGAAGTATCAATTAAAAGCCAATTTAAATTCAAGTTTCCAGACTTAAATTATGTCTTAGAAAATGGAAAGAAACTACAGATGGACCTATAATCTTTAAGAATCATGTCATGAAGCATATTATATACATTGTTAGATATGGTCTTTATTGAATATTTTTGTTTCATTATGTTTCTTTGTCACAAGAGAAGATTTAGTCAGTGAGATGGAAAATGCCTTTAATGTAAAGAAAAAGTCATCAATAAGACAGTACATACACATTTGTGTGTGTATGTGTGTGATACACACACAAATGTGTATATATGAAATATCCCAATTTTTCAAAAAGGTGGTTTCATAAATAAGCTTGACTTCCAATTCCTGGGAGAATCCTGTAATGGATTGTTATATGTATAATTTGAGTAAACTTGAAATAATGTGTTGACTACTAAGATCTTGTAAAAATTAATTAAGTACAAATTACGGGTGGCAGCTGGGTGCCTTGGTGGATTAAGAGCCAAGCCTAGAGATGGGAGGTCGTGGGTTCAAATCTGGCCTCAGACACATCCTAGCTCCTGGGCAAGTCACTTAACCCCCATTGCCTAGCCCTTACCATTCTTCTGCCTTGGAGCCAATACATAGTATTGACTCCAAGACAAGTGAAGGTTTAAAAAAAAAAAGAACAAATTATGCTTAACTATTTCTTTTGTTTTGGTAAAATCATTATATTTCCACTGGTTTCTTCCTGTGTCATCAGTCAAGATCTATTTCCATATTATTGATAATTGTTCTAGGGAGGTCATTAAGAGTCTACATCTGGCTACTGGGGGGTGGGAGGAGAGGGAGCAAGAACATGAATCATGTAACCATGGAAAAATTTTTCTAAAAAATAAAAAAATTAAAAATTAAAAAATCATTATATTAATTAATTGTGGTATTGCCACAGTATACCTTGATGTGTATTTCATAGTCTTGTGATATCCTTGTAAATAAGATGGAGAAATGGTGCTGAGTGATAGTATCATTGTGTTGCATTTACCCTTGTTTAAAATAGTAGCTCAGAATGTTGGTTAATTACCTCAGACTAATTTCAGTGTCATGCTGCAGAAGGTATTTAATGGCATATGATTTAGCTTTGTCCTTGTCCCAGTTATGTTGAACATTTTTATCAATGGCATGATGGTAGACTTGTAAGTCATGTTTATCAAATTTGGAGATGATCCAAAGCCAAGAGGAATAGGAAATGCAGTTGGCGATGGAATTAAAGTTCAAAATGACCTTGATCTGTTATGATTATGTGTTGAATAAGGTTAAGATTAAATTTAGTAGTAATTAATATAAAATCTTCCTTTGCATTTTTTAAAAAATATTAAAAGTACACTGTGGAGTTGACTTATAGTAAAAGAAATGCCCATGAAAAAATGCTAGATGAATTAAACAAATTTGGTGAATTTGTAGTATGGTGAAACAGATATATAGTCATAGGCTACATCATTACAATGTTGGTGTTCACAGAATTCACAGAATATTAGAACTCTGGGGACCTTGGCGATCATTTTACAGGAGGGCAAACAGAAGCCCAGAGAAGAATGACTTGTTTTATGTCATATCTAGTGTGGCAGTACCATAACTCCAATCTAGCTCACTCATTCCAAGTCTACTTTCTTTTTTCTACCAGTCTTAGAACCCCATTCAACAGCTATTTTCCCACATTTTGATGCTTTCACTTCTTTGCCACCTGTTCCTTATCTCTAGTATTCTAGTTTTTGCATTAACTGTTCTACTGAAACTGCTCTCTTAAGGATCACTAGTGATGTCATAATTTGTAACTAATGACCTTTCTTTAGTCATCATTCTCCTTCACTTCTCTATAATTTTTGAGATTGATGCTGAATTCTTCCTACTAGGTACCTTCTCCCTCCTCTTGAAACAACACATTTGCTTTATCTTTGTTTTGTCTAAATTTTCTTCTCCTTCTTCTCCTTCTTCTTCTTCTTCTTCTCCTTCTCCTTCTTCTCCTTCTTCTTCTTCTCCTTCTCCTTCTCCTTCTCCTTCTCCTTCTCCTTCTCCTTCTCCTTCTCCTTCTCCTTCTCCTCCTTCTTCTTCCTCTTCCTCTTTCTCCTCTTCCTCTTCCTCTTTTTCTTCTCCTTAACTTCTGTGTATTGGCTCCTAGGTGGAAGAGTGGTAAGGGTGGGCAATGGGGGTCAAGTGACTTGCCCAGGGTCACACAGCTGGGAAGTGGCTGAGGCCAGATTTGAACCTATGACCTCCCTTCTCTAGGCCTGACTCTCAATCCACTGAGCTACCCAGCTGCCCCCGATATTCTTCTTTAAAGGTAATCTTCTAACATAGATACTAAAAAGGATATACAAAACATCTCACTGGATAGTACAATTCACATACATGCTCTGGCCCCATATAGCTGGATACAGTAGTTTTCCAAAAAGGCACATAAACTTTATACACTCTCCATTGTCTAGCATGGGGTTCACTAGATAGTAGACATTAAATGAATATTTGTCAAGTGAATTATCACATGTTCTGGAGGCCTCATTTAAAACTTGATCAGTTCTTGGTTGCACATTTTAAGGGGCATATTTATAAATTTGAGTTCTTTCAGAAAAATGTGGCCAGGATGGTGAGAAATTAGAAAGTCCTTATCAAATGAGTTTTTGAAGGAATTGGAGATGTTTGAATCTAGAGAAAATACTAAAGAACATGATAGCTATCTTTGAATATTTGAAAAGTTGCTCTATAGAAAATGGTAATAGTCTTATTCTTTGAGAGAATAAAAACATGCATTGACTGGAAGTTGAAAGAAGGCAGATTTTAGTTCAACATAAGGGGGAAATTATTTTTTTTAGTTGCCCAGTAAAAAAAGTTGCCTGAGTAAGTATAAGTAGTGAGGTTCAAGTGAAAGCAAGATGACTATATGTCCAAAATGTTGTAGAAAGGATTGGGTAGAAGGTTGGATTAGATAACTTCTAAGGTCCATCCAACTATTAAATTATGTAATCAGAAGATTCTGAAAGAGCTCTTATTTCTTTGTGCTCTTTGTGCTCTTATTTCAAAATACAAGGAGAAGTATAAAGAGAATAAAATATAATGTTGATTGATTGATAGTGGTAAGACTATAGTGAGGTAGAGCTATATTATGAAATAAATGTGGATAAGGCAAACTGATTTTGTAAGTTGATAAAAATGTGTTTCAAAGAAATTTTCTAACTTATCTGTAAGTCTACTTTAGAGATCTTTTTAGTAATCCATCCAAATCTTGCTAAAGAAGTAAGGGAGAAAATCATGCTGCAAACAGTTTTTCATCAAGTTCTCTGCCTTTTTTCTTGTTTTATAAAATAATGAAAGGATTAAGAATAGAGTGTGTTGCCCAATTAAAAGTTAACATTTGCTCAATTAAATACTGAAACCCAGAATATTTTGTTGTGGGGGGGGCGGGAAGAGCTCTAGGTTATAATGCTACCTCTGGAAAATATAGGTCAGCTATCTGGGACAAAGAGCAGGGCATTAGAATCATTAAGTATAATTTGCTCATCCTTTTGAATTAGTTTCCATAGAAATGAAATCCCTCTGACAACATTAAAATTTAGTAGTGAAAGGATAATTATTTTTACTTATTCTAAAATATTTAAAATGTTGATAAAAGGGAACATTGAATTAATTTTGAGCCCACCACATTGTTATCCAGAGTTTCTCAGTTTGAAATATATTTATTTGAAACTTCATGTTTAAATGCAATGTAATACTTCAGAGTATTCTAATGATGTTTTGCTTTTTTAAATGAATAAGTACAAAAACTTATTTTTCAGGAAGCAAATTCTAAAGATGATTTTCTGGATTTGAGCCAGTATGATTTAGTTATGTTTAAGTTGGTAGATAACAATGAAATACTCCCAAAAGTTATGAGTTATTACAAAGGTTTTTTTTTTTAAAGAAAAAATGAATAATAGTGGACATTGTCTAGGACTTTTTGATTTATAACACCCTAGTTTGATTTCTTTCTTTTTTTTTTTTTTTAAACCCTTACCTTCCATCTTGGAGTCAGTACTGTATATTGGCTCGAAGGCAGAAGAGTGGTAAGGGTAGGCAATGGGGGTCAAGTGACTTGCCCAGGGTCACACAGCTGGGAAGTGTCTGAGGCCAGATTTGAACCTAGGACCTCCCATCTCTAGGCCTGGCTCTCAATCCACTGAGCTACCCAGATGCCCCGCCTAGTTTGATTTCTTAATTAATTCCTTATCTCTACTGTAAGAATGCCACCACATAGAATGTTTAATTATTAACTATTTAAAATTAATTTTTATTTAGAATTTTATTTATTGGGATCATTAGAGTATTATAAAATTAGAGATATCATGTAAGAAAGATATTTGCTAGGGAGTAATTTATATTAGCATCAGATACTTACTAGCTGTGTGACTGGACATCATTTAATCCTTATTTGTTTCAGTTTCCTCATCTGTAAAATGGAGATAATAATAGTTCCTACCTCCCAGGGTTGTTGTGAGAAGAAAATGAAATAATATTAATAAAGTTTTGTAAACCTTTAAAATAACATATCTGTTGTATAGTTATCTTGTTTGTGTCCAACTCTTCATGACACATTTGGAATTTTCTTGGCAAAGATACAGGAACGGTTTGCCATTTCCTTCTCTAGCTTGTTTTACAGATCAAGAAACTGAGGCAAACAAGATTCAATTACTTGCCCAAAGCCACACAGCTAGTGTATGAGTCTGAATTTGACTTTTCTGATCTTTCTGACTTCAGACCTGATGCTCAATCCACTGTCACCTAGCGCTCATAATAATGCTAGCTATTATTATTATTACCCTGCATATATAACAATAGCAGCTGACATCTGTATAGCGTGTTAAAGCTTGCCAAATCTTATATATATATATAAAATCTCACAAGTATTAGATTATCATTCTTTCCTTGTTTGTGACATTATTTATTTATGCATTTAAACTTTTCTGTTTTATCATTTTTACATAAAATGTCTCATCTTATTTTGAAGTCCTAAATTTCTGTATTATATAATAAGTGCTATTAAGATGCGTGCATATATAGTATAGATATGTAAGTATACATGGTCAGATTTAATGTCTAAATTTCAGTATCTCCAAATAACTCAATATTAATTTATTCTGAACATATATAATGAAGAATCTGTTTCTTTGATATAGGGTTTGTTAAAAAATTCTAAGGTAAGGGGCAGCTAGGTTGCTCAGTGGACTGAGACCCAGGCCTAGAGACAGGAGGTCAAATCTGACTTCAGATACTTCCTAACTTTGTGACCCTAGACTATTGTTTGTCACTTAACCTTCATTGCCTTGTCATTACTGCTCTTCTGTCCTGGAACCAATGCACAATATTAATTCTAAGACAGAAGGCAGGGGTTTAAAAAGAAAATTCTAGGCTATGTCTCAGGCTCAGTACTGAATGGGTGATAGATTCTGAATAATGTATTTTGCAAAGTATTTTAGTTCCTGGACCCACAGTTATTTTATTTTCCAAACCACATTCCTTGAAATGTAGCCCCTTTTCCCTCTTCACTCTTAACATTACTGATTTAACATTCCAAGGGAATGAAGAACTCATTTTGGGCCCAGGTATATTATTAATATATATACTGAGTCTCACTTATACTGAGAATACTCTCAGTATACTGAATACTGAACCTCAATTATTTCTAATGCAGGAGAGTCTACCTGAGTTAAGTGAAACATGCCGTCTTTTCTATTTTGCACTGAAATTACGCTTATCATTTCAGTCAGCATCATATTCAAATTCTATGATAGTGTGAAAACATTTATCTCCAAGTTTCTCTCATAATCTGACTGGAGTAGATTTGTTTGGCATACTACATTGTAGTTGTTTCCCATAAAAAGCCTTGGCTACATAATAAGTAATTAGATTTTAGATGCTCTAGTTACAGGATGCAAAACACATTTACAAAGCATTTTCTCAGACTTTAAATTGAATTGTTTTCTCTTATACTTTACTTACAGTTCCAGAGTCTCTAGAGATAGTCTTTAACTTTTTTGTGTGTGCATGTCTACCCTTTGTGAAAGTAGGATATTGTTTCTCCAGAACAGTCAAATTGTAATAAGTAGATGAAAATATTTTAATGACTGTAGGATATCTTTTCAGAGCAGCAATATTATTTACAATGTCTGTTCTATCTAACCAGTTTTCCAGCTGGATTGACTTATGCACAGGGAAGTGGTGACACATCCCAAGTTACACAGTTAGTAAACATTTCCTGAATAACCAGACTTTGTGGTCACTGTGAGGAATAAAGAAATCATCAAGTAAAAAATGTAAAAAAGCATAAAAATGAGTTTTAATAAGAAATTTCAGTGAAAAACTTTTTTTTAATCTATGAAATATTTTTAGGCAAAAAAGTTTCTTATTTATTGTGACAGATATGTTGATACTTTGCTATATAGTTCTTTTTTGTTATTAATTTCTAGGGCCTCTAGTGCCTGAGTATTCTTACATCTTCTGTTTTGAAAGTGCATAGATAGCAGAATTCAACATTGTTAGTCATCTTTTTATAGATATTCATACTATGTAAAGTATATATATGTAAATTAAGTATATTTTTATATAGATGTCCTAAATATATAGTTTTCAACTAATGTGTATGCCAGTATGGAAAGGTAGTTGTGTATCAAGTTATATGCCACACATTGTAGGTATGGAAAATCTAAATTCAGTTTAGTCTACCAGTCAAGTATTTAAGTGCCTACTCTGTGCCAGGTAGTGGGTGCTAGAGATACAGGTACAAAGAATGAAAAAATCCTTACTTGCAATGTATTTATATTCTAATGGAAGACAAAACAAGTACAGATAAAATATATAAAGCATAAATATAAAGTGAATGAATACAAAGATACAAAAAGTGGTAAAATACAAGGTAATTTGGAAGGGAGAGCAGTAGCAAGGGGGAGAATCAGCAAAGGCTTTATGTAGAAGATGGCACTTGTGCTACATCTTAAAAGAAGAGAAACTGAGCAGAAGATAAGCAGGAAGAATATTCTAGGCATGGATGTCAGCCAGTGCAAGGACACAGAAATGTAAGACAGAATGGCATGTATGAATAACAGAGAAAAGGCCAATTTAGCCAGATTTCAGAGTGTTAGAGGGGAAGTAATCTCCAGTAAGTCTGGAAAGATAGATTGGGGCTGGATTATATAGAGTTTTAAAAGTTTTAAATTTTATCCTAAAGGAAAATTCAGTTGAACAGACATTTAAGAAATACTGTGTGAAGGACAGCATATTTAATTTTCAGAGAAAAACGAAATTTGAATTAGTCGTAGTCCCTACTTTTATGGAGTCTACAGTTTTTTGGAGATAATGACATGCACATACATGAAGATTTCTACTAGAAAGTTGCAAAAAAAAGAGTATTATGTGAGGACTTTATAAGGAAAGGCTTATTATTAAGTGGAGAGATTAGGGAAGGTTTTCTAGAAGGAAGCGTATTTGGTTTGGGCTTTAAAGAATAAGTTCCATGAATGAAGTGGGAGAATTCCATTTCTGGGAGAGGGTATAATATAAGCAAAGGCAGGAAAGTATAGAGTATTCTATAGTCTACCTTGGGTACATCAGAACTTATTGAGGGCCTATAGGGAAGAATATGAGATAAGTCCAGAAAAAAGATTGCCCAAGAATACAGAAGACCTATAATGCCAGCCAGAGGAATTTGACCTTTTTTTGGTTAAAAGAAGTCAGTATTTGAGCAAAGGAGAAAAAGAGAGGCAAAAGAAGATGTGACTATCAATTCTAGAAATATCATGATATAATATACCTTAAAAAAGGAAAGTATCTCATTGGTACCAGACAGATTTTTCTTTCCATTTGCCTAATTGTTAAGGCTGTTTATTTTCAGTTCTTGCTAAACATACCTCAGATTCCAATTGAACAATTTTTAGAAGTGTATTCTCATTGGTTGTTTAGCTTAAATATAGAAGACAATTGTAATAGATTAGTAGTAGTTGTTTTTAGCAGGTTAGTTTTTTAACACTCCAAAACAATAATTTCAGAAGTGGAGCCAAGATGGTGGCCTGGTAGCAGCAAAAGCTGAAACTGCTCAGACAATCCTTCCACCAGTCTTTAAAAAGTGCCTCAAAATGACAGGAGTCAAAGATCAACAGTAAAACTGAGTAAAGGAGCTCTCCTGCAGAAACAACCTGAAAGGTAGGCAGAAAGAGCTGATTTTCATAGGATAAGTGGGAAGTAGAAGCAAAACTACACACAGAGGAGTGCTGGCTGACCCCTCCTCCCCTCAGTGTATCAGGTTCCAAGCCTTGGCATAGGCCAACTTTGGGATCCTGGACCCTGCCTACTACACCACCAATGGCAGAGCCCTCCACACCCCAGAGTTACACCATAAAGTCCCAGGTCCTGGCACCAGCCCTCTGTGAGGCCCGAAAGTCCATAGTGCTTGGCCCTTTCAAGCCTGCACTGTGGTGAAACTCTTAGCCCCAGGGCAAAATAGATCAGAGTACTAAGTCCTGCAAGCCATCAGTAGAGGAGACAGAATCAGCAGCTTTCAGAACTCCTAGTCCACAGGCAAAAAATGACTGGGAAAATGAGCAAATACCAAAGGAAACAATTCAAAGGCCAGTCACAGGAATGGAAGCTAAGAGACCTGAGCATGCTTCCCACCTGGATTTAAAAACTCTCCTTGGCCACTGGCTTTCAAACATCATGCCACCAGCCTTTCCATGGAGACATTCTGCTATCTCCTCCTTGTCTGCTAGTGATGATTCTGCCACGTTCTTGTTCACCCTGATGCTCCTGCTGAAACCAAGGGCTAGACTCTACTAGACTCTATTAGTATCCCCCAAATAATTTCCTTCATACAATGTTTTTCTGCTACCCTTTATTGCTTTCCAGGAGCTATCACTGTTGCTCATAAAATATGGCTAAATCAGGAATGCTCCTTCTTGCTAGTTTGGCCTTACTTTTTTGTAGTTGATTCATTCCAAGAAATTAGGTACTGAAAAAGATATTTGTATATTTGAATTGCCATATAGAACTTATTAGTTGATAACTATGGTTTCTACCTCCATATTATTTCTTGTGTATGTCCCCTTCTCTCCACTTGTAAAGCCTCTACTCTCTTTGAAGGCCTCATCATCTCTTGCCTGAACTATTATAATAACTTTTAAATTGGTCTTCCTTTCTCATCTGTCTCTATTACATCCTTTGTCCACATAATTGTCAAAGTAGTTTTCCTAAAGCACAGATCTGACTATGTCCCTTACTTAGGCTCCAGGGGTCCCTACTTATTACTTCTGGGATCAGATAGAAGATCCTCTTTTTGTCATTTAAGGCTTTTCACAACCTTCTCCTTTCCTGTCCTTTGTATTCTTCCCTCACATTGTGCAGTTCAGCTATATTGGCTTACTTGTTATTCTTTATATGTGAGGCTTTGTCTCCCATCTTTGTGTTTATAGTTGCACTCCATTTCTGCAGTGCTCTCCTACCTTACCTCTGCCTCTTAGACCCCTAACTTCCTCAGGTCAAGTCCCACTGTGAGCTACAAGAGGCATTTCTTTATCCCTTGACTGGTAGTACCATCCCCTTTAAAGTAACCTTGTCTTTATTTTGTATATATTTTATATACATCATGTCTATATATTTACATGTTATCTTTCCTATTAGAATGTAAACTCTTGAGGACACAGATTGTTTCACTTTTTTTTGTGCCCCCAGTGGTTGGCTCACTTAGTGCTAGGCACATATTAAGTGCTTAATAAATGCTTGTTAATTCATTAATATTTTCTCACTAGTGGGATTCACATATATTTTATTGTTCCTCCTTTATAAAGGTATCTTCAAACTCTAGAAGTAGAAACAGAAGAAAAACTGCTTCATCACATGGGTCGATGGGGATATGATTGGAGATGTAGACTCTAAATGACCACTCCAGTGCAACTATCAATAATATCAATGACACATGTAAAACCCAGTGGAAATGTGAGTCAGCTACGGGGGCGGGGGGAGTTAGAGGGGAGAGAAAGAACATGAATCATGTAACCATGGAAAATTTTTCTGAAAAAAATATAAAGGTAATCTTCATATTCATGGAATGTATTTGAACAGGTAGGAATTATACACATCTTGAATTCCATAGCAGAGATTTAGTCTCAGAAAACACTTTTTTGCCTATAATCACAGCATTGTGTCTAACTAAGATATGATTGCCATAGAATTTAGATCTGAAAAGAAACCTTAGAAATCTTCTTAGTCCAACCTATTCAGTTTACAGAAATTGAAGCCCAGGGAAGTTAATGATTTGCTGAAGTTAAATGACTGCATTATTCCTTCACAGACTCCTTTGCTGGATCAACATTTTGCTATGCATTCTTATTGTAGATGTATTCTAAGATTCCACTTGTCCTTCTCCTTTTTCTCTGCACCTCTCTTGGTGAATTATCACCTTCAATGGATTTTATTATCATCTGTGTGAATCACTCCCAACTATTTATGTAGGCCTAATCTGTTTACTAAGTCCTAGACCTACACACCTAGACCTAAACACTGGTTGTTCACTGGACATTCACAGAATATTCTATAGGTTTCTCAACAGGAGGTGGTATGGAACAATGGAAAGACTGGAATTTGAAGATCTCAGGAGTCATAGAACCTCAGTTTCAGTTCCATGTGTGCTATTTATTACTTGTGTGATCCAGGACTTGTCATTTAATTTCCGTGGACCTTAATTTCCTCACCTGTAGAATGAGGACTTGTACTAAAGGGTCTTTGGAGTCTCTTCCAGTTCTAAATTCATGATCTTATCATTGTAAGTTCAAAATAGAACCTATTATCTTTTTCCTGAAAACTCATTCCCTCTTCTAAATCTCTCTATTTCTGCCCAAGCTAACACCATCCACTAATCTAGCTGTTTTACACTTGTTTCTGTGCCTTTGCATTGATTGTTTCCCAAGCCTTGTGAAATATGAAGCTCCCTACCACCTCCTCTTGGCCTCTTGGAATCCCTGACTTCCTCTAAGACTTAAATCAAGTACCTTCTGTACTGTTCCCCCACCCCCATTATCTTGTATGTTTTGTTTATAAAATTCAGTATATATCAAATGCCAATATACCTGCTTAGATGCAAGATTTATTTATACTTGAGTACCTGTTGACATGCAAATAAGTTTCTTAAAGAAAGAACCTTTTTTGACTTTTGTCTTTGTATCCATCTCTAATACTCAGCATAATACTTGGTACTTAAATGATCTCTAATAGATAGATTCCAACTCATGTTCAAAATATAAACATAGCCCTAATTAATATCATGTGTTCTTCACTATTATATATTAACCAGTGTCATTATATAGAACCCATGCCTTCAATTACAGTACACTTTCCAGTAATAGATGGGAAATTCTTTCCCTTCCTGACATGTTGATAACAAGAATAGAATGTTTTGTGGTTGAAGAGAAAATATACATGAGTAAAACACAATCCTCTTTCTCTATGCCATTGCTAAAGCAATTACAAATAATTTGCTTAAGATGTCCAAAATAGTCTTTCTTAAAGCAGCCAAACTCATAATGTGGCATCACTGATAGATAAAATTTTTATTTCCCAGGACAGTTTTTAAGACAAAAGAAGTCATTACATGAAGAGCAACCTGCTTTATAAATTAATTATTATTAGTTATTTTATTATAAAATTTATGTAGGTCTCCAGATGAGTAACTTCTATCACAATTTCAAAGATAAACTACCATAATGAAACAATGATCCTGAGAAATAATAAAAGTCATACTTAATCTTCGCTCCAGAAGTCTGCTTTTGAAGTTCATAGTCTTTTCTATTCAATCCTTACAGAAATTGTTGTGGAAGAATTGTTAACCAAGGATTTACAATCATGCTTCTATTAAAAGGACAATTTAATCAAAACACAGAACTGGTTATGCTTCTTTGTTTGGGAATATCAACTAATCTCTGAGACATAGATTTTCAAAGCAGCTACTCTAATTGTCATTGTTCCAAATATACTGCAGAATAACTTGGTAAGAGAGCTATATAGCTATGTGATTTTTTTTTCCCAGGTAAAGACCAGTAGTCAAAAGAAGTGTTGATTTACACTATTAAAATATCACATGAGGAATTACAGTACAAAAAAGTTTCAGAATCACTGAATCAAATTTAGATTCAATTTCAGAATCAGTTTATCTTCCTCTCTTAAAGTGTGAAAGAATAAATATGACCCATTGAAAATGATTTTGTAAGGGGCAGATGGGTGGCTCAGTGGATTGAGAGCCAGGCCTAGAGACAGGAGGTCCTGGGTTCAAATGTGGCCTCAGACACTTTCTAGGTGTGTGACCCCGGGCAAGTCACTTAACCCCCATTGCGTAGCCCTTACCACCTTCTGCCTTAGAAACAATACACAGTATTGATTCTAAGATGGAAGGTAAGGGTTTGGGGAAAAAAAAGAAAGAAAATGATTATGTAGTTTGTGGTTAATAGAAATTTCTTACTGTACTTCATCTACCATCCATTCTCAGATCTCTGAATTTGTTGTCTCTCTCTAGGTCAGTAAAACGTTTCTCTGAAGTTCTTACCCTTTTTTTCTCAACACAAACTTATTTATAAAAGATATTTTTGTCTGCTGCCAGCCTTAAAGAACAATTGTAGGTGATGTTTGATCTGTACTTGAAGGACTTTTTAAGTATTATTGGTAGCCATGGTTCTTTTGAAACCTTGACTTGACAGGAGAACTCCAAAATTACATTTATGTAAAACATTCATATGTAAAAATTGAATTATTGCTTTACTTTAGATTGTTCCAAATTAATATATGCAAAGCAAAATTGACCTTAACTTTAAACTGACAACTTATGTTTTTCGCTGCTTTGTATAATTTTATTCATTTTAATATATATAGGAAAGATAGTAGTGATGAAGTAAAATAAAACATTAGCATTAATCATGAATCCTTTTATGTCAAGACAATTTGTGGAATTCTGTGGGAAGTGAATTGTGATAAACGTCATTCTTACAAAATCATGTTTCCCACAATTGATATTTAGGAAAACAATCATGCACATTCCCTAGTTACTTGACTTATGACTAGAAAATTGCCACTAACACAACATTGAATTTTTGTGTGCTGGCAACAAGAGTACTGAGCAAATGGGAATTACAGGCATCTTTTAAAATCATTGACTCTTATGAATATATTACCATTCTCCAAGGGGATGTAGGTGGTGCACAAATTTCCCTTTCCCTAGTGCATTTGTGTGGGAATATTCTTACCTAGTGTAATCCAAGTTTTAATTGTCCCAGAGATTTAATAAATTTTTTCTTGGTGATTGTAATAGAAATATGAGAGCTAGCATTTTACATAACTTTGATATGAATAAAACATAACTCTTTGTAAACCCGAAACCATTATACAGATGTGAGTTACTGTTGTTATTGTTACATTAAACTACTTTGGAAAAACCCCTTAGCTGACTGTTGTTTTCACTCTTTTTCTGTGTTTGTCTACTGATTTTAAAAACTTGCAAAAAAATGTTATGGGCAACATAATTTAGTCAAAAGCCTGTGGAGTTAGAGTTAGATGACCTGGTTCAGGCCCTAGACTACTCTACTTACAGCTATATAATCTTGAGCAAATCTCTTAATTTTTCTGAGTCTCAGTTTCTTCATTTGTAGAGTGGAAATAATACTTATATTATCTCTTAAGCAAGTTTGTAGTAATGATGAAATCACATGTAGAAAAGTATTTGGTAACTACAAAGCAATATATCTGTATTATATTTTTAAGGGAAATATAGAAGAAAAATGTTATGTTTTCAGACTAGTTTTTTTTAACATTTTATTTTTGTTTTTCTACTGTAGATTACTTTTAATTCTTATTGACTGGAAATAATTGTTCCAGAACTCTTCTATTAAACAATTCAAAACCATTCAGTTAATTTATTGCTCCTGAAGTAAACTTTCCACTATTTCCTTTCAAATTAACATTGTCTGTTTTTATTTAAAAACTAAAATATTGTATTTGGTTTAGGGAACCACATTTATGGTAGGATATTATTTCCTGGAGAAGAAGATAATCAGGATGGAAAAGGGCCTTGAGTTCATACCACAATATGATCAGTTGAAAGAACTAGGAGTATTTATTTAACTAGGAGCAGAAATGGCTTGGGCCAAGTATATATGGAAGAGGGATTTGACTTATTCTGCTTATGAAAAGAATCCCAGATTTAGAGCTGGAAGGGTCCATAGATATTATCTACTTCATTTTAGAGTTAAAGAAGCTATAAAGATCAAAAAGGTCAAATGATTTGCTCAGAGTCACAGATGTGATAAACCAGGATTTACATTAAGGCCCTGTGACTCCTAAGGTTATCACTCCAAGTTAAAGTATTCTTTTCATTGCACCACATTTCTTCACTCCACAGTTCAAAACTAGAAGCAGTGAGTGGAAGTTGCAAAGAGTCAAATTTAGTCTTGATGTTTGGAAAAACTTCTTAATAATTAGAATTATTTGAGAAGAGAATGCTATTGGAAATAGTGGGTTCTCCCTTACCATAGGAGTGGAGACCTTCAAGCAAATGCAAGAGAACTGTTATGTTACAGAGGGAATAAATTTCTATTTATGAATTGGACTAAAGAGCTTTGCTATCTGTCCTTTCCAACTCTGAGGCTCTGTGTTTCTATATAAAAGGAAATGAACAGTATAATCATTGTTTTTTGTTTTTAATTTAGTTATTTAAAAACATTTGATCTGATTTATAGAAAAGATCTCCAAACCTTTCTGTTAATATCACACCTTTTTAGAGTTAACTCCTCTTACCAGAATTGAATAGCTAGAAAAATTAATCAAAAGGCAACAGCACTTTTCTTTATAAACAGCATATTTTAATCTGACAATCTTAAATTTATATGATCCTTTGCTTCACTTTTTTTCACAATCAGCTTAGAAATGTTGGTAGTAATTAAAAAAAAGAATTTAGCATCTTTGAATATAGAACATGAGAAGCAACTATTTGTTCTTGTTATTTGTAAGAAATCCATTTCTATAGTAGATAAGAATTTATTATATATCATTTGGTCTAGTCTGTTTTATAGTTGTGATTAGTTATATTACTTGTGATTAGTCATATTATCTTTCAATAACTATAAATATTTAACATTTTGAGGTTAGTTTTTCAGTATTTGTGAACATAAAGTAATTTTGGGGAATTTTCTCCCCTGCTTAATTGCTTTTAGGAACTTTAAATACTCAACTGTGTTTTAATAATTCATTTTTATCTGTCATATCCCTTCTCCTAGAAATGTCTAAATTCAAGTTTACAGAGTGGAATTTAGACTAGACAGGACAAGTTAGATTATATTGAATCTGTGTTGTAATATTTGATGTTATATTTTTTTGCTAACTTTATTATTCCATGTAATTCCTATAAACATTTTACATAAGATTATGTACTTCAAAATCAGAGATACTTCTTAATATGAATGTGAAGATTCTTAAGCTTGATTTTTATTCCATCTTGAGTCTACTTCTCTTAATACTGAAAATAATTGAATTTTAAAATACTTAAGTCTTCATTGATATTTAAGAGGATTTAGAAATGTGTTCTCAACTTGGAATTCATGCTAGAACTCCTCCATTAGAATGGAAAAAATATTTCTCCCTTTTGTCTGCCTTACTTGGTAGTAATAATTAGAGTTATCAGACATGGTTATTTGTTATATATTTTATGTAGTCTTGTATAATTTTGAACATAAGTGTAGAAAGCCCATTGTTATCTTTATATAATAGCATTTTATTTTATTACTAAATCAATTTTTTCTGATTAAACAAATAACCAGCATTGTGGGGTTTTATATTATATACATATTTGAATCAAGTATGTGATATTAAAATTGTTTAATGTCACTTGTGAAAACATCATTTCCCTTCTAATATAGTCTTATCTATAATGTCTTATCTGTGTGTAGATTGTTCTCAAAAATTTTATTTCTGTGGGAATTCAGGCATCTGAGCCATCAATACTCTCTTGATTGCATTACTCGGTAATAATAAAGTCCAAGATTTTTTCTATTTCTTTGATATATTCCCCATCTTTCAGGTATATTAAGAACTGATACCTAAATACTCTCAAAATTATGTTGCTTAAATCATGGACCTCCTCTGTGTTTTCTTGGTTTTGTCTAGCTGCCTTTCTCATCTTTGTTTTGTTCAGAGCTATTTCCATTTCCGCCAATATGTATATCCAGGATTGGATGTTAGAATCTAAATGTGGTGATTATTTTGATCTTAATGATAAAAAGAGTTCATCTTATATAGTTTTGTAGATTTCTTCCATCTTTTATCTGTTATGCTTCCAGTTTCATCCTTAAATGCCCTAGGGATAAATGCCTTAGTCTAGTCTCTTGCCAAGCTTTCTTCAAACTGCTTTTTGTATTATACTGTGTCTCTCTATTTACAGAGATGAATCTTTCACCATTCTTCTCCATAAGATTTTATAAATGAGTTTATATTCTAAAATATGGTTGCCCTTACCTGCCATATATCTCTTTGTTTATCAAATTGTCTTGAAAATGTTAAGTGAGGTAGTTACTAAGCTCCTTTGATCTCTTTGGATTTATGATTTATTTTCACTGATAAATTACAATAAGCCCATATAAAATAATGAATACCAATACCTTTCCTTCATTTCATGTCTATGTGTTTGTGTGACTTATTTAAATGGATCAGGTTGGAGTTACCTGAATACCGTCTATTTTTTTCATTTTTATTTTTCTAGCTTTTTATTAATTTAAATCTTTACATAGACAGTTGTTTAAGGAATAAGCTTCACATCAGTAATAAATCATTCTCTCTGTGTTAAAGTAACATAATTTCTAAGATTTTCTTTTCCTTTCTAAAAATATTATTAGGAACATGCTATGTTTAAAATCCTCTGATTCTTTCTTGAAAAGAATACTTTTTGATTTATAGATTAGAGACTTCTCTGTAGTGTATAAATCCTTGACTTTTCTTGATCCTTGCTCCTGAATCCTATTTTCTAACATATTTCTCACCATTCTTATCTATTTCTACCTTTATTTTTTTAAACATTTATTAATATTCATTTTTAACCTGTTTACATACTTTTTGCCCCTACTTTCCCCTTCACCACCCGCTTTCCCCCCACCCATGGCTGATGCACATTTACACTGGTTGTAACATGTGTCCTTGTTCAGGGCCCATTTCCAAATTGTTGTCAGTTGCATTGGTGTGGTTGTTTCGAGTCCACATCCCCAATCATGTCCACCCCAA
>NC_058130.1:611637569-611642623 GCF_016433145.1 Gracilinanus agilis
CTTTCCCCTTCACCCCCCCGCCCTCCCCCCACCCATGGCCAACGCACATTTCCACCGGTTGTAACATGTGTCCTTGTTCAGGGCCTATTTCCAAACTGATGTTAGTTGCATTGGTGTGGTAGTTTCGAGTCCACATCCCCAATCATGTCTGCCTCAGCCCATGCATTCAAGCAATTGTTTATCTTCTATGTTTCTTCTCCTGCAGATCTTTCTCTGAATGTGGGAAGCGTTCTTTACCATAAATCCCTCAGAGCTGTCTTGTGTCATTGCATTGTTGCTGGTACAGAAGTCCATTACATTCAATTTTACCACAGTATATCAGTCTCTGTGTATAGAGTTCTTCTGGCTCTGCTCCTTTCGCTCTGCATCAGTTCCCAGAGGTCTCTCCAGTTCTCCTGGAACTTCTCCAGTTTATTATTCCTTTTAGCACAATAGTATTCCATAACCCGCATATACCACAATTTGTTCAGCCATTCCCCAATTGAAGGAAATACCCTCCTTTTCCAGTTCTTTGCCACTACAAAAAGTGCAGCTATAAATATTGTCATACAAGTCTGTTTATCTATGATCTCTTTGGGGTACAAACTCAACAATGGTATGGCTAGATCGAAGGGCAGGCATTCTTTTATAGCCCTTTGAGCATAGTTCCAAATTGCCAACCATAATGGTTGTATCAGTTCACAGCTCCACCAACAATGCATTAATGTCCCAATTTTGCCGCATCCCCTCCAGCATTCATTACTCTCCCCTTCTTTCATTTTAGCCAATCTGCTAGGTGTGAGGTGGTACCTCAGAGTTGTTTTGATTTGCATTTCTCTAATTATTAGAGATTTGGAACACTTTCTCATGTGCTTATTGATACTTTTGATTTCTTTACCTGAGAATTGCCTATTCATGTCTCTTGCCCATTTATCAATTGGGGATATGGCTTGATTTTTTTATACAATTGATTTAACTCCTTGTATATTTGAGTGATTAGACCCCTGTCAGAGTTTTTTGTTATAAAGATTTTTTCCCAATTTGTTGTTTCCCTTCTGATTTTGACTACATTGTTTTTGTTTGTACAAAAGCTTTTTAGCTTAATATAATCAAAACCATTTAATTTACATTTTGTAATTTTCTCTAACTCTTGCTTGGTTTTAAAATCTTTCCTTTCCCATAGATCTGACAGGTATACTATTTTGTGTTCACTTAACTTATTTATAGTTTCCCTCTTTATATTCAGGTCATTCACCCATTCTGAATTAATCTTGATGTAGGGTGTGAGATGTTGATCTAAGCCTAATCTCTCCCATATTGTTTTCCAAATTTCCCAGCAGTTTTTGTCAAATAGTGGATTCATGTCCCAAAAGTTGGGCTCTTTGGGTTTATCATACACTGTCTTGCTGATGTCATTTACCCCAAGTCTGTTCCACTGATCCTCCTCTCTGTCTCTTAGCCAGTACCATATTGTTTTGATGACTGCTGCTTTATAGTGTAGTTTAATATCTGGTACTGCTAGGCCCCCTTCTTTCACATTTTTTTCATTATTTCCCTTGAAATTCTTGATTTTTTGTTATTCCAAATGAAATTTGTTATAGTTTTTTCTAATTCAGTAAAGAAGTTTTTTGGTAGCTTGATAGGTATGGCGCTAAATAGGTAAATTAATTTGGGTAGAATTGTCATTTTTATTATGTTAGCTCGTCCTACCCATGAGCAATCAATGGCTTTCCAATAGTTTAGATCCAGTTTTGTTTGTTTGGAAAGTGTTTTGTAGTTGTTTTCATATAATTGCTGTGTTTGTTTTGGTAGATAGATTCCTAAGTATTTTATATTGCCTAGGGTGATTTTAAATGTGTTTCTTTTTCTACTTCTTGCTGCTCTAGTGTGTTGGAAATGTATAGAAATACTGATGATTTATGTGCATTTATTTTGTATCCTGCAACTTTGCTAAAGTTGCTGATTATTTCTACAAGCTTCTTAGTTGATTCTCTAGGATTTTTTAAGTATACCATCATATCATCTGGAAAGAGTGATAGCTTAGTCTCCTCCTTGCCTATTTTGATACCTTCAATTTCTTTTTCTTCTCTAATTGCAACTGCTAGTGTTTCTAATACTATGTTGAATAATAGAGGTGATAATGGGCATCCTTGTTTTACTCCTGATCTTATTGGGAAGGCTTCTAATTTATCGCCATTGCATATGATGTTTGTTGATGGTTTTAGGTATATACTGTTTATTATTTTTAGGAAAGGTCCTTCTATTCCTATACTTTTCAGTGTTTTCAATAGGAATGGATGCTGTATTTTGTCAAAGGCTTTTTCAGCATCTATTGAGATAATCATGTGATTTTTGTTTGTTAGACTGTTGATATGGTCAATTGTGTGGATGGTTTTCCTAATGTTGAACCAACCTTGCATTCCAGGTATAAATCCCACCTGATCATGGTGGATGATCTTCTTAATTACTTGCTGGAGTCTCTTTGCTAGTATTCTATTTAAGATTTTTGCATCTATGTTCATTAGGGAGATTGGTCTGTAGTTTTCTTTCTCTGTTTTTGATCTCCCTGGCTTTGGAATCAGTACCATATTTGTGTCATAAAAGGAATTTGGTAGGATTCCTTCTTTGCTTATCATATCAAATAATTTGTATAGTATTTGGATTATTTGCTCTTTGAATGTCTGATAGAATTTACTTGTGAATCCATCAGGCCCTGGCGATTATTTCTTAGGGAGTTCTTTGATGGCTTGTTCAATTTCTTTTTCTGATATGGGATTATTTAGGTATTCTATTTCTTCTGCTGTTAATCTAGGCAGTTTATATTTTTGTAAATATTCGTTCATATCTCCTAAATTGTTATATTTATTGCCATATAGTTGGGCAAAATAATTTTTATTGATTGCCTTAATTTCCCCTTCATTAGAGGTGAGGTCTCCCTTTTCATCTTTGATACTATCAATTTGGTTTTCTTCTTTCCTTTTTTTATTAGATTGACCAGTACTTGGTCTATTTTATCTGTTTTTTCAAAGTACCAGCTTCTAGTCTTATTTATTAATTCAATAGTTCTTTTACTTTCGATTTTATTAATTTCTCCCTTGGTTTTTAGTATTTCTAATTTAGTTTTCATCTGGGGATTTTTAATTTGCTTGCTTTCTAATTTTTTGAGTTGCATGCCCAATTCATTGATCTCTGCCCTCCTTAATTTGTTAATATATGCACTCAAGGATATAAATTTCCCCCTGAGTACTGCCTTGGCCACATCCCACAGAGTTTGGTAGGATGTCTCCTCATTGTCATTTTCTTCAATGAAATTGTTGATTGTTTCTATGATTCCTTCTTTGACAAATTGGTTTTGGAGAATCATATTATTTAATTTCCAATTAGTTTTTGATTTGCCTGTCCAGGTGCCCTTACTAATTACCATATGGTAGGATTTTGGTTTCTAATCCACTCTGCTATTTGCTTCCGTTTTATAAGCGAGTTCATCCCATTCACATTCAGAGTTATAATCATCAGTTGTGCATTTGCTGACATTTTCGTATCCTCCCCTATTCCTACCCCCTTTTTCTTATACTATTTCCTTTTAATCCAGTGGTTTGCTATTGAGCTGCTATCCCTTATCCCCTCCCTTGATTAACTTCCCTTTCTACCCCCTCTCTTATTTTTCCCCCTCTTTTTGTTTTTTATGGCCTTATGAATTCTCTTCCCCTTCTTCTCCCCTCCCTTTTTTTGACCTTCCCACTCCCCTGCTCCCCTTGGTTTATCTCTTCTAACTTTCTCAGAAGGGTTAGATAAGAGTTTTATGTCCCAATGGATAGTATAGCTAATCTTTCCTCTCCGGGTTGATTACACTGAGAGTAAGGTTTGTTTATTACCTCTTAATGCTCTCTTCCTCTCCTTCTTATAATAGTATTTGTCCCCTCTCCTTCCCATGCCCTCTTTGTGTGTAATAGAATATCCTATTTTTCTTATTCACTCAAGTTTCTCTTGGTGTCCCCTGCTATTCATCCCCTCTTTCCCATCCCCCATATCATCTTAGACCATTTGGTATTCCAACCTCTCCTTATGAATTATTCTTCTGATCACTATAATAGTGAATACTAAAATAGTGAATAGAGTTCACTACAGAGAATTATACATAGCATTTCTCCACATAGGAATATAAATAATTAGATCTTATTGAAGCCCTTAAAGAGGCAAATTTAAAAATTATGAGTTTTCTTTTTTTCTCCTCTGTTTCTTATTTACCTTTTCATGTTTCTCTTGATTTTTGTGGTTGGATATCAAACTTTCCATTTAGTCCTGATGTTTTCTGTGCAAATACCTGGAATTCTTCAATTTTGTTGAATGTCCATACTTTCCCCTGGAAATATATAGTCAATTTTGATGGGTAGTTGATCCGTGGTTGCAGGCCCAGCTCTCTTGCCTTTCTGAATATCGTATTCCAAGCCTTGAGATCTTTTAGCGTGGAGGCTGCCAGATCCCGTGTGATCTTGATTGGTGCTCCTTGATAATTGAATTGTCTCTTTCTGGCTTCTTGTAAGATTTTTTTCTTTTGCTTGGAAACTCTTGAATTTGGCAATTATATTTCTGGGCGTTTTCTTATCTGGATCAAATGTAGCGGGTGTTCTATGGATCCTTTCAATATCTATATTGCCTTCTTGTTGTAGGACTTCAGGCCAATTTTGCTGAATAATTTCTGTTAGTATGGAGTCCAGGTTTCTATTAATTTCTGGTTTTTCTGGAAGACCAATTATTCTCAAATTGTCTCTTCTAGACCAGTTTTCTTGGTCTGTCACTCTCTCATTGAGATATTTCATGTTTCCTTCTATTTTTTCAGTCTTTTGACTTTGTTTTATTTGTTCTTGTTGTCTTGAGAGATCATTAGCTTCTAATTGCTCAATTCTAGTCTTTAGGGATTGGTTTTCGGCTATGATGTTTTGGTTTTTGGCTATGATGTTTTGGTTTTCGGCTATAATCTTCTGGTTTTCGGCCATAATCTTCTGGTATTCCTTTTCAATCTGGTCATTTCTGGTGTTCAATTTGCTCATCAGTTCATTTGGTTTCTGAGCCTC
>NC_058130.1:611643022-611696908 GCF_016433145.1 Gracilinanus agilis
TGTCTATTTTATCTGTTTTTTCAAAGTACCAGCTTCTAGTCTTATTTATTAATTCAATAGTTCTTTTACTTTCGATTTTATTAATTTCTCCCTTGGTTTTTAGTATTTCTAATTTAGTTTTCATCTGGGGATTTTTAATTTGCTTGCTTTCTAATTTTTTGAGTTGCATGCCCAATTCATTGATCTCTGCCCTTCTTAATTTGTTAATATATGCACTCAAGGATATAAATTTCCCCCTGAGTACTGCCTTGGCCACATCCCACAGAGTTTGGTAGGATGTCTCCTCATTGTCATTTTCTTCAATGAAATTGTTGATTGTTTCTATGATTCCTTCTTTGACAAATTGGTTTTGGAGAATCATATTATTTAATTTCCAATTAGTTTTTGATTTGCCTGTCCAGGTGCCCTTACTAATTACCATATGGTAGGATTTTGGTTTCTAATCCACTCTGCTATTTGCTTCCGTTTTATAAGCGAGTTCATCCCATTCACATTCAGAGTTATAATCATCAGTTGTGCATTTGCTGACATTTTCGTATCCTCCCCTATTCCTACCCCCTTTTTCTTATACTATTTCCTTTTAATCCAGTGGTTTGCTATTGAGCTGCTATCCCTTATCCCCTCCCTTGATTAACTTCCCTTTCTACCCCCTCTCTTATTTTTCCCCCTCTTTTTGTTTTTAAAGGCCTTATGAATTCTCTCCCCCTTATTCTCCCCTCCCTTTTTTTGACCTTCCCACTCCCCTGCTCCCCTTGGTTTATCTCTTCTAACTTTCTCAGAAGGGTTAGATAAGAGTTTTATGTCCCAATGGATAGTATAGCTAATCTTTCCTCTCCGGGTTGATTACACTGAGAGTAAGGTTTGTTTATTACCTCTTAATGCTCTCTTCCTCTCCTTCTTATAATAGTATTTGTCCCCTCTCCTTCCCATGCCCTCTTTGTGTGTAATAGAATATCCTATTTTTCTTATTCACTCAAGTTTCTCTTGGTGTCCCCTGCTATTCATCCCCTCTTTCCCATCCCCCATATCATCTTAGACCATTTGGTATTCCAACCTCTCCTTATGAATTATTCTTCTGATCACTATAATAGTGAATACTAAAATAGTGAATAGAGTTCACTACAGAGAATTATACATAGCATTTCTCCACATAGGAATATAAATAATTAGATCTTATTGAAGCCCTTAAAGAGGCAAATTTAAAAATTATGAGTTTTCTTTCTTTCTCCTCTGTTTCTTATTTACCTTTTCATGTTTCTCTTGATTTTTGTGGTTGGATATCAAACTTTCCATTTAGTCCTGATGTTTTCTGTGCAAATACCTGGAATTCTTCAATTTTGTTGAATGTCCATACTTTCCCCTGGAAATATATAGTCAATTTTGATGGGTAGTTGATCCGTGGTTGCAGGCCCAGCTCTCTTGCCTTTCTGAATATCGTATTCCAAGCCTTGAGATCTTTTAGCGTGGAGGCTGCCAGATCCCGTGTGATCTTGATTGGTGCTCCTTGATAATTGAATTGTCTCTTTCTGGCTTCTTGTAAGATTTTTTCTTTTGCTTGGAAACTCTTGAATTTGGCAATTATATTTCTGGGCGTTTTCTTATCTGGATCAAATGTAGCGGGTGTTCTATGGATCCTTTCAATGTCTATATTGCCTTCTTGTTGTAGGACTTCAGGCCAATTTTGCTGAATAATTTCTGTTAGTATGGAGTCCAGGTTTCTATTAATTTCTGGTTTTTCTGGAAGACCAATTATTCTCAAATTGTCTCTTCTAGACCAGTTTTCTTGGTCTGTCACTCTCTCATTGAGATATTTCATGTTTCCTTCTATTTTTTCAGTCTTTTGACTTTGTTTTATTTGTTCTTGTTGTCTTGAGAGATCATTAGCTTCTAATTGCTCAATTCTAGTCTTTAGGGATTGGTTTTCGGCTATGATGTTTTGGTTTTTGGCTATGATGTTTTGGTTTTCGGCTATAATCTTCTGGTTTTCGGCCATAATCTTCTGGTATTCCTTTTCAATCTGGTCATTTCTGGTGTTCAATTTGCTCATCAGTTCATTTGGTTTCTGAGCCTCTCTTTCCAATTGCAAGATTCTACCTTTTAAACTGTTATTTTCTTGCCAGATCTCTTCCATTTTCCTCAAAATCTCAGTTTTGAACTCTTCCATAGTTTGTGAGGAGTTTTCCTTATTTGAGGAGGGTCTGGATGCTTGTTTGTTCTCCTCCTCTGTTTGCTCGGTTGTCTGGATTTTCTGTGCATAAAAGTTGTCGAGTGTTAAAGACTTCTTTTTCTTGTTGTTAATCTTTCTCTTCTGAACTTCCTGAGACTGGGTAGCCATCATTAGCCCAGCAGCTTCTCAGGTTTATCCTCGTGCTCAGGGTCTGTCCACGGTCTTTTGGCTTCTGAAGTCTCAGTTCTGGTTTTTTCCAAGGTCAAGCCCCCTGGTGTACCCCCTTGCTTTATCCTCTGCCAGAGGTTTCTTTACAAGTCTCAGGGCGCTGCTTCCACAGTCGTATACCCGTCTGCACTGGTTCCCCACTCAGGGTTTCAGAGCTTTAGCTCATGGTTGTGTCTGCCTCCACCCACGCCTCCGCCTGTGCCTGCGCTCTGAGCCCGCGCTCTGCGCCCTGCATCTGCTCTCTGTGCCCTGCTCCTGCGCTCAGAGTTTGTGTGTTTTCTTTAGCTTTTTGGGTTCCTAAATCTTGCTGCTCTCAGGAACAGGCCCCGGAGCTGCCAATGACTCGATGCGTTCCCCAAACTTGCTCTATTTCTTTTTAGCTGGCTTCAGCACTATAGGTGGTGTGTGTGGAGGTGGTGGGGGTGGGGTGGTTGCTCAGCCCGCGATTTAGTGAGAGCTGTTTCACCCCTTTATAGCATGGAAATGCTCCGATTCCACGTACCTTCCACGCTGTGCCCTGTTGTGGGGTTCCTCCATTCGTCTGGACTTGTTTTTATGTCCCCTTGAGGAGTTTTGTGTGTTTCAGTCAGGAGAGGTTAAGAGCTGCTTCTTACTCTGCCGCCATCTTAACCCGGAACCGTTTGCTCATAATGTTCTTAGCTTTTTCCTTAATTCTATTTTTATATTAAAGTTGGGCCCTGTTCCTGAGGTAAAAGGAACACACTCTTAAATTTCAGATTTTTCTTTCTGCTGCCCTCAAACCTAGTTCTGTGTGTCTGAAAATTTCAGTTTTAAGGTGGTATGATCTAAAGACAGGTTTGGTCAGTACTCCTCTGACCTGAGCTCTGGTAATCAAACAGAAGAACTTCTTCCCACCCTGGAACTGTAATGTGGGTATTTGCTTCTATTAATCCATCTCTTTTCCTGAAGACAATGATCTAGAACATCTATTGTCTGTGCAATAGAGTCCTGAACTCAGTGCCTGCAAAGGGTCACCTATAATCTCTTTCTGACCATTTTTTGGACTCTTTTATGACCTATGGGCTAGGAGCTCTGGAAGCTGCCTCTTGAGCTAATTTAGTGTCCCCCAAGGCCTGCTCTTGTGCTGTTGGCTTTCTTCTGAGGATCCCTGGGGGGGGGTGCCTTGTACTGAGCTTTGGGCCTCACTTCAGGCTTGTGCAAGGGCTAGGAACCTCAAAAGATCAGTGTGGTGGTGATTTGTTGTTGACCTGGACAGAATCTGAGGGCCTAGCAGCTGGCTCGGGCCTGGTTTTAGAACCTGAAGAAAAGGAAGTTACCTTGCAGCTGGCTTGGTCTAGGGCTCTTCCCAGTGACCTTGTGGCAGGCGGTGCTTCCCAACAGACCTTTCAACTCATCTTAAGCATAGAAGATGCCTTACCCTATTTCTTTTGATTCTGCTACTCCAATATTCAGTTTTGGGGTTGTTTTTTTTTTTTTTTTTTTTTTTTTTTGCCCTTACCTTTGGTCTTAGATTCGATATTAAGTGTTGTTTTCAAGGCAGAGAAGTGGTAAAGGCTAGGCAGTTGGGATTAAATGACTTGCCCAGGGCCATACAGCTAAGAAGTATCTGAGGTCAGATTTGAATCCAGGACCTCTCATCTCTAAATCTGGCTCTCTATCTACTAAGCCATATAGCTGCCCCCAAATATTTATTTTGAAAGAATATATTAAGATTGTTTGGAGGAAATTTTAGAAAGGTTAGGGCTTCCATGCCTCTGCTCCATCATCTTGGTTCCACCTCTCCCTCTTTTCCTTCTTATTAGAATTATCTGTATTTATCAGACTTTCATTCATGAGAGTCTCTCCAATTTATTTGGAATTTTAGATCACAGGTTGCTACTTATCCTTTCTCTGAACTATTTGAAATCTCTTCTCATCAAAACTAGAGTATATTTCAGACTATACTTACTTTTCCTTATTTTTTTGTGAACCCTAAGATTGAATGGACAGTTCCTCATGAGGTTCCCATCACTAATACTTCAACAAATAGTTTGGGCAGATTTAAGTCGAAATAGCTTTTCCCTTTGTTTTTTCCTCTGGTTTTTGATGAATGAAATAATTAAAGTTGTGATCTTTGGTTTTCTCAGCTGTAGAATGGCAATAATATTACATGTGTTACTGGGTCCCTAGGTGATTGTAGGTCACAGACCTTAGTGTACTACATAAATATGACTTGTTATTATTGGTCAGGTCCTTTCAACCTGATATTTTTATAAATGCTTGATAGAATAACAAAAATATGTAATTGCAAGGGATACAGAAAGGAAGAGGTAGACATTTTGAAAAACATGTTTTTAAAGATAAATTTAACTCAAAAAAAATCTTAACTGTGCACATTCATGTTCATTCAGAGTAAAAAGAATGCCAGATCTACTATTCCTAATCTGTCATCTTTCTCTCCATTTGCTTTTTTTAATCAGAATGTACCTATACTTTGTTATTATGGTTGTTAACTATTAGACTTGTATTTTTGTAATTTGGTAAAATATAGAAAATATTCATGTATTTTGTGCACATAAAAACAATCATATCTATAAAATGTTGCATGACTTCCATGTTTTCTTTCCTCAGCTTCATAATCACCACTTATTGATTAGTGAAAAACAGCGTATAACCCAATGGGAAGATTTCATGAAAGAGCAACACAACAAACAGGCTGCAGTGGATGAAGAGCACAAAAAAGCCACAGAACGCCTTAAAGAACAATATGCTGAGATGGAGAAAGATCTAGCAAAATTTTCATCTTTTTAAGAGCTCGAATAACAAAAAGAATGCAAAAACTTTTCTTTCCACTGTGCCAAAAAAAATCACCAGACTTTTGTTCTCTGTTACAAGCTTAGCAATATGTTTTGGTGGTAATGTTATATCAAAGAATTGATAATAAAGATAAAAAACTTTTGCTAGAAGTCAGATTTAATGTTAATAATAAAAGGAAAATAATCCCATATGCCTCCAACTTTCAAGTGCCTCTATATAACTATTTAGGTGGGGGAGTAGTAAGAAAAATGGAATGAATTGACTCTTAGACCCTCAGAAATTATAGTCTATCCATGCTCACTGAAAAGATAAGAAAATGACAAATGTAGCAGAATTCTCAGGCTATGAAAGATAATCTAATCCATTCTCATACATGAGTTAGTATTGGATTATTATACTTGTTTAGTGTATTCAACTAATTACCAGTCATCCCCAGACTATAGGAGGGGAATACATATTGTTCTTATGTGAATAATGTTCACAAGCTACTATATTTGAAAAAGAGCTTGGATTAAAAAATTGAAAATCAAAATGATTTCAGCGACAGCAGTCTCAGTAGAACAATAAACTGTCTATTTTAGGGTATTAGTGTAAACTGTGTAGTCACATCATGACTACATATTCTAGGAGACTAAGACAGCAAGATTATCTCTTACAAAGACCAGTGGCCTTTTACAATGTAAAATTTTGAACTTTCAAAATTTAAGGAAGAACTTACCAAAAAATCTGGTTAGGCTTTTTTACCCTTTTCAAGAACCATGGTCTTACCCATAGTATTTACCTCATTATATGTCTGTTTTGCAGGGAATTAAGCCTTTTAGGTTAAATACTTTCTGCACATTTTACAGCTCTTTAAGTAATCAGTCCATCTGAGACTGTATATGTGTTCTGGCTCTTGAAGAACCAGAAGTGTTGGCTCTCATGGCTAAGGGGCCATCTTAGATGTCAAGATGTTTTTAGCAACAATGTGTATTCCCATTAGCAAATATATTATGGTATAAAATGTACAAATGCTGTCATCACTGTGATCTTTAAAATATGCATTTAACAATCTTTCCTGGAGAATGTAAGCTATATTTATTTAGTCCAAGTAAATTAAGAAGAAATAAAATGCAATAATAATAGGAGGATATATGTTGCTAGTGAATCCTAAAGCATGGATAAATATTTAAAATAATATTTATAGCTGCTATGCAGTGAAGAAGGGAACAAGAAAAAAAAATATCCAACTCTCTTGTTATCTCAGCGTTGTGACTACATAAAATCGACAATGGTTGCCTGTGTAAATTTATGGCTTGGTGTCAAAGCTCCATTCTTGGCAGCATGTTGAAAATGTGATTAAAGTTAGTAGAGGAGACAGAATAAGTATTTGAGATTTCTTTCAATAACACTGAACTTCAGCCAACTTTCTCTGTCCGCTACCGTAAGCCTGACAGGTTCATCAATCATCCTGTGGTACATAGAGTAAAAAGAGTCCTTGCCGACAGTAAGGCATGTTGGAATTTTGTTAATTCTCTTTAGTGGATGGAAAAAAAATAGCTCTAAAATATCCCACACATGAGAAGTAAGGAAAGCCTTAAATAAAAATCCCTTTCTGAATGGAAGGTGGTTTCTGGAATGTCTTTACTTGTAAGTACATCCAACGATGAATGGATGCTGTAACTAAGAAATTAGGTCTATGTGCTTCATCAAGAATATACTCAAAAACATGATCGCCTGACTGGAGTCCAGTATTTCTGTTAGCTTATGTTCAAGCTCAATGGAAATGAACTTACTTTACCTTACACAAACTCCAGAAGAACTTCTAATCTAAAACCACTTGACAAGAATATTTAACATTTGGGATTAAAAACACAAAATGTATTCTTTGTAACAATGCCTGGTCATATCTCATTTTCATTAGTGTTCATTGATGAATGATGATTTCCTAGTAGTAGACACTATCCCTTCTATTGTCCAGAATGACCAAATCTTTTTTGGACCATACTACAGACAAGTAACAAGATAATAAAAACAAAGTTCCAGTAATTTATCTCAGATTTGTCAAAAGGGGGTGGGGAAGGCAAGTTATATGCAAAAGCAAAACTTTTCATGTATTTTTTGTAGTAGATAGTGATAATAAAAACTACTGAAAGATTACCGTTTCAGTCTAAAAACATAACTATGCTATACTAACTATACACTCACACATCTCAAACTTCAGTAAATAGTATTGCCTTCATGTCATTGATAATGTCATATATTATATCAGACTGTTTTTGGTTTTATTACTATTTGTAAGCAGGTGGTGAGGAAGTGGAATATGGGTAGCATTGTATCCTTCCACTCATATCCTTTACAATTTTTTATTCTTTCTAGGTTCTTTGGGTTATCATTGTGTTTGTGGTACTATCACTTCCAAGTAATATGGATCATAGGATCATAGGTTTAAAACTAGAACAGACCTTAAAGATGATTATCAAGAACAGCCACTTCATTTTGTAGATGAGGAAACTTGAGACCAGAAAGACTAAGTGACTTACATGTAACTAATAAATGGCAGAGGCAGGGTTTGATATGATTTTCATCATATCAGTAGTTACAGACTGAAGTGCTGCAGAACTCTTAGGTACCATAAATACCAAAAGGAATTTTCCCCTTTGCTTTCAAAAGGACACTAATTTTGCATGTAAGAAAGCCTCCATCTACTCATTGAAGCATTTTAAATATTTGAGCTTGTGCCAGTAATATTGCTGTAGACACTTGTGGCTAGAGCTATATAGTTTTTGTCTTAAGAAGGAAGATGCAAGTAAAATTTTTAAATGAATTTTAAATGTTTTCCATCAAAAAATTTGAAGACCATTATAATGGGTATTTATCTAATGCTTTGCTAAGTTTTTCAGAAAAACAAGCATCTCATAATTTTTCAACAGCATTATATGAATTCAAGCATGTAACAAGTATTATCCCCATTATAAAAATGTAGTTATTTAATTACTGAATAGTTGTAACCCAGTGCTATAGATGTATCATTGGTGAATTGGGAAATAGAAGCTAGATTTGTTAATATACTATGGTGTATATGTACTCCTTTCTTCACAATTACTAGATGCCATGCTATTTTTGAATGACACAACTAGCACCATCAGCAAAACTATATTGGTTTTTGCATATATTAAAATGTTTACTTCTCTTCATAAAAGAAGATCCTATAAAACTATTCCAAAGATATCAAATGTTAAATGTGTTCCATGAACAAAGGGAAGATACATATAGATTTTTGTAAGGGGATGCATTTCTATCAAAAATAAAATAATAAGTCATGTTCTTTTCAACTTATCTGCAAAATTGTTTTATCATCCCACCCCAGCACTGCCAAAAATGGATTTTAGGTTTTGAAGGAATAAGAAAGGCCTCTTCCTTATCGTGCTGTTTGTTTTACTGTTCAAAAAGAAGGGTTCAGAAAAAAATAAGCCTGACCATAGAAAAAGACTTTGCAGTTCATCTTGAAAACACATTTAGCTAATGTGCATTTATCTTGATTTTAAACTGTTATTTCCCATTCAGCTTTTGGAAAAGATTTTATAGAAAGACTCATGCAGTGAATATTCAGTAAATGTTTTGGATGATGATGAAAGAAAAGTAATCATTAGTAAGTCACAGACCTATTGATAAAAGCAAATTATTTCCAAGTTGGTTTATCTCTAAAGATAGGATAAAAGCACAATGGTTTAGGTCATAAACTTTAGCATATTAAGGTGAGTAAATATAAAAAATTAAACTCCTTACTATTTAGTTATTTTTTTTTGCAGAAAGAATAAAATGTTTAGTAAAGAGAGAGATATTGTCCACTGATTTAGTAAGTCATGAAGAAACCACCAGTATTGTGTAGTTTTCAAATAATACTTCACATTTCTCAAATTCTGAGTAAAAATGTTTATCAAAGCAGAGGATTTTTTTCAGTTACATAATTTTTTTCATTTACAGAAGCTTTCTCAGAAAACACACATAGAGAAAGGTAGTGTCTGAAATTCAGCTATTATGGAATAATCTGGGCTTTAAAAATAATAAAATTTTTAACGTGGAAAATAGTATGGGGTACATGTTTTCTGCCATCTCTCCTCAAAATAAGTGAGCATATTTGCTGTTAAGTTTTCCAGGAAAATTTCACCTTTAAGTTGAGACCAAGCTTGGAAAATCTCAGCCCCCAGGCAGATGTTTCCAACAGTTATGAATGATAGATGTGGCTCTGAGAGAGTTTCATATATGATATTAGCTATATGGCATACTGTGTTGAAAATGCCAAGATTACAAAATTTTCAATTATGATAATCTGTTCTTTTTTATTTTTATGGCTTTAGCTATACTTGTTAGTGCAAAGAAAAACATAAATCCTCTCTTCTTAGATTCAATACAGTCATTTTCCTTTAAAACAACAGATAAAGAGTTAAAGTAGTCAAATTATCATTTAAGTTCCTAACATTAAATATAAATTTAGCTATTTTTCAGGGATGTTAAAATACTTTTTTCAAGAAGTAACAATTATCTTGTGGCAGAATTCTCAATAAGAATTCTGCCACAAGATAATTGTTATAAAAGAGAGAAAAGGTTTCCTCTATTATCTACCATATGTTCTATCAAGAAATGATTTACAAATGTTTTTAAGTTTTAAAGGTTTGCTTTTAATTTGAAATTTGAAATTTGCAGCTAAAAACCAGCAGGTGTCACTGTGTTGACAAAATTTTTCCCTCCCTAGTATGTCTATGACCATACAGTGAAAATGTTAGGAAATATATGATTTTACCAGATTACAAAATAAGTTAAAATATCATTCTCTAGGCAAGAAAAAGATAAAAAACTGGAATGTACTATATATATTTTTTGAAGTTGTTTAGTAATTTTGTTTAAAGTTGTCCTTTTTTCCCTAGGAAGTTAATATGTCCAAACATTTTCTAGCAGGATATACGGCATGGAAAAGTTTATACACTTATGTTATTGTACTTTCTGTACTTGTTCTAGATATATTTTAAAATATATTTAAAGTCACATGTCCATATATAACCATGTTAAAATCTTTACTAATTTGATATTAACTCAACTTACATTAATAACTGTTGACAGCATAGCATAGTAGATAGTATATTGAGTTTGAATCAGGAAGCTCTGAATCAAATCCTACCTTGGGCAAATGACTTTAGACAAATCATGTAACCCCTGTGTGTCTCATGAACTTTCCAAAGACTTCTTAGACAGATTGGAAAGGGGAAAAAAACCTTGTTAAGACAATTAAAGAATTTTACTCTACACTGGTATTGTGTTTTTCATTTCATTCTGATCTAGTCCTTGACTTCAATAAGTCTAATCTAACTAGGAAAAATCAACATTTAATAATTATCTGTTGTGTGCAGAGTGCTATCCAGGTGTGTTAAGAGATGTAAAGATTATATAAAAATGATCCTCAAAGAACTTATGGTCCAGTATGTAACACAAGGCAGTGTGCAATTGAGTGACAAATGATACTGAGAATTAGTTTTGGCCAAAGAAGAAGAAGGGCATAAGCCATGTCATAACTGTGCTTCGTGAGAAGTGTCTAGAAACACTGAAAGAATGGGGGGCAGTAGACATCAGGTAAATCTCATTGTTATTTGAACTGGCCAACAAAGTTGAACAAAGGCATGTACACATACACACACACACACAGTGTTATGTGTAGAAACATATGACACAACATGGAAATGAGTGAGGCCAGGAAGTAGGGAGTTAAGAAGGAGGTAAATACTGAGGATAGAATAGTTGCAAGCTAAACAAACTTCCTGATTTCGAAATGGGAGCTTTTAAAGGGAAAAGGAGAATTTGGAGAATGACTGAACAAATGTTGACATGTAAATGTAATAGAATATTATTGTGCTGCAAGAAATTATGAAGGAGAACAATGTAAACAATACTGTAAAGAAAACAGCTTTGAAAGACCTTAAGTGTGATCAAAGCAATGACCAATCATGTCTTCTGAGACATGTGATAAAACATGCTTCTTACCCCTTGACAAAGAGGAGATAGAATCAAAGTTCAGAAAAAGACATTAATTTTTTGGTCCTGGTCACTATGTGGGTTCATTTTCCTCGTTATGCTTATTTGCTTAAAAAAAGAATTTTTTTTTGCTCAGTTTTGTATTGGGAGATGAAAGTATGTGTTAATGGTAATAAAGAGGGATTAACAATAATGATGTAAAAAGTGTCAGTGACACATTTGGAAAATGTATGGAAGAGAACAGAAGGAAGTTCAGAATTACAGAGGAGGACAGTCTTGAAAGTACTATGTAGAAGTACTATGTAGAAAGTACTATGTAGAAAACATTTTTTCAGCACTGAAATGACTTAATAAGGATAAAATAGGTTTTGATCAGGAAGGCAGCCCAGTGTAGTAGAAAGTGCTCTGGACTTGAAGTCACAAGATTTGGATCAATCCTAGACTCTAGAACTTAAAAGTTTTATGACCAACACCCATCTTATCCTCAGTGCCTCATTTGTAGGATAGAGATAATATACTGTCTACTGACAGGGTGGTTGTGGAGAATGCACTTTATAAACTAAACTATCTTGTATTTAACTGCATGGTTTTCAAAAATTAATTTGTTTATAATCATATACATAAACATCAGCCCCAATAAAATGTAATCTTTTTGAGTCCCAAGGTCGTAGCATAGTTTTTAGCACACAGCACATAATAAAATTTTGATTGATTGCTATTGGAGGTTGGACTATATGACTTTGAAAGTCTCATTTTAAGATTCTGTGATTTTGTTTGAAACTTGCAACCTTCATTTACTATTTCCATTTCCCATAGTATGAGCAATGCTGTATAAAAAAAACCAATGCTGAATAAAAACCAATGTATTAACAATTGACACAATTAATTTTGTCCTAATGCAGTGATGGGCAAACTACATCCCACAGGCCAGATGCTGAAATGTTCTATCTGGCTGTGTGACATTATTCGTAATCTGATGAATACAATGAGTAGGATACAATACAATGAAACTTCAAAAGAGTTGCCTTAGAAACAGACTGACAGATGAGCATTTCTTTTCCTTTGGCCCCCTCTTTAAAAAGTTTGCCCATCACTGATCTAATGTATACTCAGTCTCTCTGACTTTCTTCAGGAACAATTACCAAGGAAATGATAGGCCAAAGCAACTGTTTGTGTCTTTGTAGCCTAAATGTATTTATTAATAAATTTCAAAGCCTTCTCAAAATATTACATCCTTAAATTTTTATGGTTGTCTAACAAAGCAATGTTAGCAAAATATACTTCTAAAATCATCATTTTTTATTATATGAAGTTAGTTATTTTTTAAAATGCTGGTTGAATTGCAGTGAGTTATCTCTATTGGTATTTCATTTTCAGTACCCTTAACTAGAGGATCTTTACTCATTTCATTTGAAAAATATGTTCACATTATGCCTGTCAATTAATACTAGATTATATATATAATTAATATAAATTATTGTCAACAATGGTTATATCTAACATTATGTATCTACGTGTGTATATCATTAAACTTGCAAAACATATATACATGTTGCATGCTCTAATGGTTGCTCATCTAATAGACTGCAACTCAAAAAACTAATGTGATCTTAGTTTTCTTTAGTCTATGACTAGAAAGGCAATAATCCTGCCATTGTTTCAGTCTTCATGACCTCATTTGGGATTTTCTTAGCAAAGACACTGGAGCAGTTTGGCATTTCCTTCTGCAGATCATTTTACAGATGAGGATCTGAAACAAATAGGGTTAATTGACTTGCCCAGGGTCATAAAGCTGAGGTCAGTCTTGAAATCAGAGAGCTCCCAGAACTCCTAGAGCTCTATACATTGCATCAGCTAGCTATCCCACACTAGACCTATGTATCCAGATTATTGCATTCAATCTAAGTACCACATTTTAGGAAGGATCATCAAAAAGTACCTGTGCATGTGCCAGGCACTATGCTAAGCTCTGGGGATACAAAGGCAAAAGAGAAGTAGTTTCTGTTCTCAAAGAACTTATTTTCTATTAGGGGAGACAATATTTATAAGTATATAGAGAATATATATGTAAATAGTGCATGAGTTGACCAATCCTATTTGTAGTGCCTTCCTCCTTTCTCCTAGTTGTTTAAACAATTTTCTGGGTTGGCTCACTATTTATCCTGCTCTCCCAGAAAAGGTTACCATTGCCATTATACTCAAATTCTCTCAGACTTAGGGATAACTCTTTTAGCTGGAAATACACTCCCCTACTAACCACTCTAGCTCTTGAACCCTTGTGTGTTCATTCTTATTCACATAACCAGCCATTCAGAAATATGACACATTTAGATCTTAAACATTTACTTCTTAAGACGATAAAAGAAATAACATCAGATATTAATAAAGTAGAGGAATAAATAATAAATACATCACAGTCCACACTTAAACTCACTGAGTTTTGAATGTGACAACTTTTAGAACAACATTAAATTCTAGAATTCCAAGCAGAACTTAACTCAGCAACAGACCTTTAAAAAGTCAATACATGTCCTACTTTCCTCTTCCCCCAAAATTTTCAGTCTTCTTCAAATGAAAATTTCAAGGTAAGACATCTTCTTAAAGTAACTATATTACCCTACTTCCTTCCCCTATTCAGTAAACTCCAGTGGCTCACTATTATTTCTGGATTGAATATAAACTGCCCTTTTGGTATTTAAAGCCCTTTATAATCTAGTTCCCATCTATATATTCAAATTTCTTCTACCTTGCTACTCTCTGTGCACTCTTATAAACACATAACAAAGCCACCTTTTTCTTTTTATTACACACATCATTCCTATGCCTATTCAAGCCATAATTATAATAAAAGATATCTCTGTTATTCTGTTTTTTTTTTTTATTGGACTGGTGGCAATCTTCCATCAAAGGGCCTGGATCTTTGGTACCTTAGTTCCATATCCAGTTTTGTTCTGTTATCCTGCCATTCATCGGGATGTCAAATGGATTCCTATTCTTAAGCATTTGTCATATGAAATGATCATTTTGATTTCTATATATTGTTATTCTGGAATCCTTGGGTCCTACAACCCTTGTAACATGAGTAATAATAAAGTAAACAAAATAGTTGTGGTAGGGAAAGACACTAGCCGCAAGGAGGAGCACAAAAAAGCTTCTTTTGTATTGTATCATTTGAACTAAGTCTTGAAGAATCTAGGAATTCCAAGACATTGAGATTAAGAAAAGAATGCATCCCAGGTATGCTGGACAGCCATTACAGAGAGGTACAGGATGATAAAACTCCTTAATATCCAGTAGAGGATTGTCTGAGAGAACTGGGGCTGGTTAGCCTGAAAAAGAGAAGGTATGACTGCCACCTTCAGTTATTTGAAGGGCTATCATATAGAAGAGGGATTAAATTTATCCTATTTAGCCTCAAGGAGCAAAACAAGGAGCAATTGGTAGAAGCTGAAGAGAAAGAGATTTAGATTTTATATTAAGAAAAACTGTAATAATCAGAGCTATCTACAAATGGTATAGGCTATCAAAGAAAATAATTGGTTGCTCTTTGTAGGATATTTCTAGGTAAAGACTTAAGTAATATGTTATAGAAGGGATCTTTGGTAAACTCTAGTTTGGAATAGTTGGTCCCTGAGGCTTCTTCCAACTGAGATTTTGTGATTCTTTGATTCTGATCAGATCAATAGTGAACATCTCATGATCCTCAGAAAACACTGTAAAAGCAGGTACTGCAGATAATATACTCTCAATTTTTTAGCTAAGGAAACCAAGACTGAAAGAGGTTAAATAATTTGTCCCTGGTCTCATAGCTAATAAAAGTCAAGAGATAAGTTTCCAATGTAGGTTTCTTCTGACTCTTAGATACAGTGCTCTCCCCCTGTACCTTACTAAAGGCTTGCTTCATAACATATTCAATGAAATTTCTGAACAACCAGCTGCCGTCTCAACTATACTATTCTACATGTAATATCTATATTTCTTTCTTAATTTGACACTTTAAAACTAGTCCTTCACAATCTCCTGATTCTCTAAAAAAATGGTCCCAAGTTGTTTGAACTACTGAAATTATGCAGACAATTCCCTTTGCAGCATTTGGCTAGCTGGATTATGTTATGTTCTATTGCTTTTAAATTTGTATTAAGGCAGAATGGAGTCAAGTTTTGTAAATCGTTACATGACACACCCATGCAGCTGGTACCACAAATGATGTCATATTTCAGGAAAATGGCCTAACATGTTCCATGTGATCAAAGGTACTTCTAAGGATAAATATGTTTTATTTTCTAGTTCATAGAATGTTATATCTGGAAAGGAACCTTAGAGATCATTTAAAGAAAAGTTTTCATTTTACAAATGAAGAAACCAAGACCTAGAGAGATTATGCAACTTCTGCAAGGTCATACAAGTGATTAGTGGTAGATCTTGTACTAGAACCCAGGTGGCCTGACTCCCAAGTGTAGTATTCTTTCCATTTTATGACACATCTTAGGCTCCTATGTTGGTCTTCAGTTCAGAACAAACTAGAAAAGTCTTGTTTATTCAATGAATCTGCTGGACCATTTTTATCATAATGGATTTTGTACTAAAATTTTCATTCCTGAAAACTAGTTTTGCTTACGATCCCCCTAAAGAATGCTATTGGTATGTGGACAGGTTGTCTGGGGCCAGCTTCTTATCTAGACCAAATTCAAAAAGTCTGAGTACAGAGTAGTGATTTGGACTGCATGTTTTTGTTTTTTTAATTAACACATATATGGACCTTGCTTAAAAGCACATTGCTGCCCCATCTAGGAACAATGCTGCACACACCATTTCCTGAAAGAATGGAGTTGGAAGGCAATTATCTACTCACAAAACAGGCTGAAACAACAGTTCCTGATATTCTTCTCAAATACTTTAACTTCCCCAAGAATCCGGAAAAAATAATTCCACGAGATGGTGTTGTGAATGAAGGTATGACATTTCAGTTTCCTTCTCTGGAATCCAATAACCAGAGGCAATAAATTACTGAGCCATTTGGCATTATTGAGAAAAGGTCTGGCTGTGGCCAAGTGTTTTTCTTCATTTCAGGAACTGTGTGCTGCCTTTACATCCTCCTCTGTACGATGCTATCCTCACGTTCTTTCTTTATCCACTTTAGAGAACCTTTCCAAGAATTGCCTGCAAAAGCCCACATCTTGAAATGAACTTGTTTCTTGATCTTAAGCTTATCTAGATTTCTGGAAGAGGAATGATGGGACTTTTACTTAAGTATAAGCCATGTTAAAACAATTTATTTACATTTGAATATTTCTTAAATAAGCAATTTATCACAGTAAAAGATCTTGCCCCCTTCCCCAGTAAGTAAGCTTCAGTGGCTTTCTGTCACCTTTGGGATCAAATATGAACTCCTCTGGAACTTAAACCTCTTCACTACCTGTCTCTTTCCTATGTCTACAGGCTTCTTACACATTTTTACATCTCTACCATCCAGCCATATTGCCCTACTTCCTGTTCTTTATACAGCTGTCCCCCATGCCTAGAGTGCCTACTTCTTTATCTGTGCCTCTTGGAACCCCTTATTTCTTTCAAGATTCAGTTCAAATGTCATCTTCAAGTAGTTGTCCTTTCTTAGTAATCTGGCTAATAATGCCTTCCTGGCCAGGGTTACAGTGTGTGTGCTTTGTATGTGTCTTGTATATAATCGCCTAGTTTTGAGAAATTGCTATTGGACTCAATGGAACTAGAGCATCCATGCCCTTTTCTGGCCCCAGATAGACAGTTTGGATTGATTTATTTCTGGGTAGTCTGAATCTAAAGGGAAGGGACTAGTTAGTCTGTTCTTAGACTCTTCAACTTTTCAAGCCCCACTTCCAACATCTAAGGAATGATTTTACTTATAGTTTAAATTAGGCTTCAAGTCTAGAATTTCTCCTAAAAGGGAGAGGAAAATAGTACTTAATCTATAATATTAATTAATTATTGGCCATACTAGATCTCAAGCTGTATCACAAAGTGGTAATCATCAAAAGTCCTGGAGGTCCTAGGTTCAAGTCCGGCCTCGGACACTTCCAGCTGTGTGACCTTGGGCAAGTCACTTGACCCCTATTGCCCTCCCTTACCACTCCTGGGCCAAGGATGGTCCCTAGCCCAGATGAAAAAGGAGGAGGGTTGGGCGTGGGGCTAGCAACCCCACCCTGTAAAAACTACATCTGCTAAAGAAACTGCAACCTAAAGTAGGGGCAGCTGGGCTAGCTCAGTGGATTGAGAGCCAGGCCTAGAGACGAAAGGTCCTAGGTTCAAGTCCGGGCTCAGACACTTCCCAGCTGGGTGACCCTGAGCGACTGTGTGACCCATTGCCTACTGGTTGTGGCCCTATGCTCCTAGAATGGAGTCCCAGGATAAAAAAAAATCATCAAAACAATCTGGTACTGATCAAGAAATAGTATAGTGAATCAGTAAAATAGATCAGATCCACAATACACACCAGTAAATGAATATAGTAATACAGAGTTTGATAAACCCAAAGATCCAACCTTTTGGGACAAGAACTCACTATTTAACCAAAACCACTGGGAAAACTAGAAAGTAGTTTGGCAGAAGCTAGGTACAGATCAACTTCTCACATTGTATACCAAGATAAGGTAAAAATGGGTACATAATTTAGACATAAAGGATGTTATCATAAGCAAATTAGGAGAGCATGGAATAGTTTACCTGTTAGATTCGTGGATGAGAGCAGAATTTATGACCAAACAAGAAATAAAGATCATTATGGGATACAAAATCGATAATTCAATTACATTAGATTAAAAGGATTTTACACAAACAAAACCAATGCAGCCAAGATTAGAAGGAAAGAATAAAATGAGTAAAATATTTTATAGCAAGAGTCTCCAACAAAGGCCTCATTTCTGAAATATATAAAGAACCAACTTAAATTTATGAGAATATATGTCATTCTCAAATTGATAAACAGGTGGAAAGATGGCAAAGTGGGGCATGAAACTTCCTCACCTTCCTAATAGCCCCCTCAAAAGCAATAAAAAATAATTCCACAAATTCAGTGTGAAAAGTGGCAAAAACAAATAAATGGACAAAAGATATGTACAGGCAGTTTTCAGATGAAGAAATCAAAGCTATGTATCGTTATATTTTAAAATGTTCTAAATCACTATTGATTAGAGAAATGCAAGTTAAAACAACTTGGAGGTACTACTTCAAACCTATTAGTTTGCCTAATATGACAGAAAAAGGAAAATGACAAATGTTGAAAGAGATGTGGAAAAATTGGGACACTAATGTATTCTTTTTTTTTAACCCTTAACTTCTGTGTATTGGCTCCTTGGTGGAAGAATGGTAAGGGTGGGCAATGGGGGTCAAGTGACTTGCCCAGGGTCACACAGCTGGGAAGTGTCTGAGGCCAGATTTGAACCTAGGACCTCCCGTTTCTAGGCCTGACTCTCAATCTACTCATCTACCTAGCTACCCAACTGCCCCCCCACTAATGTACTCTTGGTGGAGTTAAGAACTGATTCAGCCATTCTGGAGAGCAATTTGGAACTCTACACGAAAGGGTAAGAGGAGCTCAGTACCTGCACTGACAAGCTAGCCTGGGGAGGAGCATGTAGGCTGTAGAAACATCATGACTAGTTATTTTCTCTATTCTATAGCTGTTAGAGAGGTATTGACTCAAGCTTGAATTGTATCTACCACATATCAAGTATTTGTAGTGCAGAAATACAAGAAGTTCAGAATAAAACCCACTGATCACTGTCATGGGTATGATAATAATTTAATTACTCTATTTTAGCTCCTTTTCACCAAATACCAGTTATATAAAGACCATCATAAATAATGGTGAATCTCTTTATCAAAGAAAGGCAAAATATAGAGTAGAGACTGTATGCTGGAGTTATGGCAAATAAGATTGGGCAGTTAAAAGGAAAGACAAGATTCTAGAGTATCTTAAAAATCCAACAGAAGTTATTTTTACGGTGGCAAAGAATTGGAAACCAAAGGGATGCCTATCAATTGGGGAAATGGCTGAACATGTTTAGATATATGATTGTGATGAAATACGATTGTGCTATAAGAAATGACAAGGGTGGTTTTAAAAAAAGCCTGGGAAGAATTGTATGAACTCAAAATGAAGTGTGTAGACCCAGGAGAGCATTGTATCCAGTAATAGCAATATTGTATGGATGATCAACTGTGAAAGATTTAGCTACTCTGATCAAGACAATGATCCAAGACAAAAAACCCAAGATGAAAAATCCTACCCACCTCTAGAAAGAGAACTAACTCTGAGTGCAGATTGAAGCATACTTTAAAACTTTTTCTTTATTTTTATTGTTTTATTTTGTTTGTGTTTTCTTTTACAACATTGCTAATAATGAAATATGTTTTACGTGACTTTACATGTATAATCAATATCCAATTGCTTGCCTTCTCAAAGAAAGGATGGCTGGAGGAAGAAAGAAAATTTGGAACTTAAAACTTTAAAAAATGGTCATTAAAATTTTTTTATTTGAAATTGTAAAATATTTAATGAAATAAATACTAATTTTTAAAAATCTGGTAGAATAGTTTAGACTTAATGCAGTACGCAACAGAGAGCTATCATTAGTAGGAGAATGACATCATAAAAGTTGTTTTCAGGAAGGCATAAGTAATTAACAGGAGCTGGGAGAGTAACAGTAGAAAAGCTTACCTGGGAAGCAACTTCAATAGTCCTGGGGTGAGATGATAATGTCCTGGATTAGAAATAAAAATGGAAAGGAAAAGGGAAAAAAAAAACAAATTCAAAATGAATTTGTAGAAAAGAAACAATAGGTTAAGTTGACAAATTGAATCTAGTGAACAAAAAAAAAAAGGGAAGCATCAAAGGAGGTTTTCATATGATATAAAGAAGAATTTTCCAAACAGAGCAATTTATAATGAAGCAAGTTACTTTAAGTAGTATAGTCCCTATCACTATCCTCAGACAGAGGATTGATCATCTGTCAAAGATTCTTAAGAGGGAAATATTTCTGTCATATAGGATGTTCGACTATATGAGCTCCATTTCTGTGAAAGATGGATAATACCCAAGCTTTTTAGCCCAAGAGGCTGGCAGAATGGTGATGCTACTGACAGAAATGGATAATTGAAAAGGAGATCTTTGTTGAGTAAAGATATATTTCTCTGTTTTTGTTAAGTGAGAAGGAAATGACAGTAAAAAGTAGGGATGCTCTGTAAGTATGTGAAAACTAAGTGCTAGAGTGAAGCTCCAGGCCAGGCAATAAATTTGGGAGATATCCACCTATAAATGATAGTAGCAGAGCATTTTTTGTTAGATGGTTCCATCTATAAGGCGACCCAATAACATAGACTCCCAAGGATAGCTTAATAGGATACTTCAAGCCATGTAATATGATGAAGCATGAGAGATATTCCTCTTTCAGTGGAAAAGATAACTTTCCATGCCATTTTCCAAAAAGTGAATTTTGGTTGTAAAGCTTAGTTTTGATTGACTTCATAAAATCAAAGATTATACCACTAGAAAAATGTTGACCACTAAATAAAATAAAAACTACAAGTTTATTTCTAAGAGCTAACACTTGAAAGGAAAATTATAACTTTCTGGTCAGAATATTAATGATATAATCTGTCCAAAATAAAAACACAGGATGAAATGGAGCATAAATGTTAGCCTTACCCTGTCTCATATAGTGTTCCTACTTCTAAAGGTTCAGCAATTTGGCTAAATTTTTTACTCTAACGTTTCCAGTTTTGTATACAAGATCATTCATTCATTTCTTTTGGGTCTTAGGTTACTATTTTTCTATCACTTGAGTTACTGACCTCTTTTAAGACTCTCTGAATAATACCTGTATAGTTTAAGACTATCTCCTTGGGGAAATGGAGAATACAAACAAACTTGAGTCCTGCCATAGCCAGTTGTTTCCTTGCCCTTGACTCCTGGGATATGTAGGTATATATCAAAAAGTGGAATATCTATCAATAATGATAACAGTAATTACAAATGACAATTGTATGGTTCTTTAAAGTTTGCAAAGCTTTTCACATTATCTCATTTGAGTATTACAACAACCCCATCAAATAGGTGATATAACTATTACTATTCTCATTTTTATAGACAAGGAAACCAAGGTTCAGAGGAATCAAGCAATTTGTCCCTGGTTATGTGAATGTGTCAAATGTGGGATTGGAACACAGATCTTCCTTACCCAAAGCTTTACATTTTATTTATTATGTCATGCTATCAGTGAATTATTAGATTGTGCTTTTCTTGACTAGTCTGTACCCAACCTTTGTTTATTAAACTAGCACCTATTTTCACTTTTTTCATCAACATTCCTCTTTAATAACATGACACTTTTTTTGTATTGTTCCCTTTTAATAATCTGACACAAACTCTAGTGGGATTGGGTGAGAGTCCACGGACAATACAATTTATTTCCCTTCTCTGATCTGGACTACGCAGATGGGGAAGGATGGAGTCCATCAATTACTTGATTAAAAAAAAAACTAAACCCCCAAAAGAACTGGAAGAGGAGGAATAGGGGTAGACCAACCCCCTTGCCCTAGTCTCTCCCTTCCCTTCCACAGGGAGGATCTGACTCCCAATAAATATGTGATCAGCTTTCCTTCATTAGGAACTGTTAACCCATCAAACTAGAATTTAGATGACCTGACAAAATGATAATTACTATCAAACATTGCCCCTTTGCAAAATTCAAGAAGGCAAGGTAAAACAGTTGGAAGTGGGCTACAAATACTCTATGGAGGAACAAAATGGATGACATGAAATTCTCCTGTATTTGTGAAAACAGGGGTTGTTGCTCCAATGAGGGAGTTTCTGACTTCATTCCTGAACTGCTTAAGCTCCAAGTTATGTTCAGTTAATTTCCTTTAAGTCAGAGATGTATTTATTTGTATTTGTATTTGTATTTTATTTTCATTTCCCTTACCTGGCTTTTCCCCCTTCCCAGTTGGTTTGTTGACAAAGGTAATTATTGCCTCTCATCCCTCTCTTGTTTTTCTAGTATATTTTGGGATGTATTTAGGTAGTTTAGCTCAGAAGTCTTTGGGTGGGAGGTTAAGCAGTGAGATTACCAGTTCATCTCTGTGTTTTAGATGGGCACAGGAACTTTGGGAATGGCAATATGCACCAGACCACTGCTTCTGATCCAGCCTCTTACCCATTAAGTGGGGAAGCAACTCCTATGGAAAAGGAGCTAGCCATTCCAACCAACTAAAACCTGATATACACACAGGACAGGCAAACCAGCCAAGATAAAGCAGTGAGGCATGCTGAGGGAAAGGAAAGAGGCAGTATGTGCCAGACAACTCAAACTACTACCACTATCTTGACCATCCCCTTACACTCTGAGGGAGACAGTCCAGGACCTTAAACCAAGAGTCTTAAGAATAGCAATGCTTCCAGCTCAGCACCCTTAGTCATCACTTTTAGAAGTGATATAAACTACTCTTGTAAGTACTCCAACCACAACTTGTAAGTACTCCACCCCAAAAAGAAAGTTCTTACCACCAAAGTCCTTGGCCTTGCCCAAAGGTTGAACATTAGAAATTGATGATTTGTTAGTGGAAATGACATTAAATAAGAAGCATCAATATCAACTTTGCCTCTATATCCTAAGGACCATGGGAACATTCCATTTGACATAGCTGAAACCTGTACATGTCTCCTTAGAACGTAAGCTTCTTGAAAGCATGGACTGTTTCTCCTTTTATTTTTATGTCTAATGTTAGCATAGTGCTTTGCATTTAGTAAGTGCTTAAGTTTTCTTAAAATTCACTTATTCATTTAATTTGCAGGTTACCGCATATAATGTTCTTCACATAGGGTTGATCGTTAATGGAAGCTCTTCCCCTTCCTCTATTACTACCCCACTAAAGAATATGATTCATCCTGGAAAGAAGAGTTTGGAAAGGTAGGGAGAGGACATTGATATAATTTATCTAACTTAAAAGGAGGATAAATATGGCATGTACAGTCTGTTCTTTTCACTCTGTTCTCTAAAGTGAGAACAAGGGGACTCTTGATAGAATTAGGAGCTGGTAAATTTAGAACAAATAAAAGGAAATAGTTTTTCACACAGCATGCAGTCAGCCTGTGGAATTCACCACCACAGGCAGTCACAAAGTCAAATACTGTGCTTCTATATATTTTTTAAGTCTGGTCTTTTTATGACCAATCACAACATTTATAATTAGACAATTGTAGATAAGGATAATCAAATCTAATGCTGCAGGATGTAAGCTGATCATTACAAGGAAAGGAATTTCCTGGGCTACCTCTTTCTCCCCCTTCTTTGTCCCAGAAAATAAGATTACACAATTGGCTGGACCTGTTTTGAAGAATTGAAAGTCCTTTGAATCATTAGGTATTGCCCATTGCCAAGGGAAGGATTCCAGACCTGCCAATGCAGCAGACCTCATAACTCGTTCTTTCACACCCAGAGTAATGGCCCCTCTGGTTCAGTTAAGCATTTTGGCAGAGCAGCATTCCTGCTGCTGCTACTTTGGCCATTAACCATAGAGAACATGTTAAAAGGGGGAAAAATAGTGGGCTTCAGTTCCTAGTTTGCTGGATACAGTAAATTCTCAATTATTCAGGGGTTGATAGTCCAGTTACTAGATTATCCATGCCTGACCTGCTTCTCTCTCTGGCTGAAAGCCTTTAGGCCATTTCTCTGATTATTAGCGTGTCCTTTAAAGGATCAGCAAGGGAAATTAGAAGAGTTATTAAACTTGTTTTGTTTGGTCCCAGAAGGCAGAATCAGGAGCAATGGGTAAAAGTTGTGTTGAAGCCAATTTAGGTTCAACTTTAAAAAAACAAAACACAAACAAATTCTAATGATTAGAGCTGTCCAAAAGTGAAATGGATTACCTCACTGAGTACTGCATTTCTCATTACTAGAGGTCTTCTAGAAGGACTGAATGACTATTTTAGGGCTTGGATATGTTTTTTCTAAGTATTCCTACTTAGCTATAGCTTAAACTATATAGGAACTTGAGCCCTTTTTTAACTCTGAGATCCTATGAAATGGAGAAATCATTCATATTTACTAGTTGGTGGTTGTCTCGAAGGGTTTGAAATTTTAATAGGATTAGAAAGAGAATATAGGCCTAACTCTTTCAGCTAACTTCAAGAAGTACCACACTTAAGCACTTCAGGAATGTTTTTTGAATGATCACTAATTATCAAGAGTATACTGTATCAGATATACAAAATTTAAACAAGTAAATGGGGTGTACTGTGTCCCTGTCCGAACAAGTAAGATAATTCAAAGACCTCAAATGCCACAAAACAGCTTAGCACCATCTTCAGTACCATAATCAGTTCAATAGCAAACTTTTATCTGGATGGTTTTACATATGTTGTAAGTGGAGTTGTTTAGGAGACCCCTGATCAGTGGACTTCTTAATTTAGTCAATATAATCATGTACATTTTTGTTATTGTTGTTGTTCAGTCATCTCAGTCATGACCAACTCATTGTGACTGTTTGGGGTTTTCTTGGCAAAGATACTGGAGTGGTTTGTGATTTCCTTGTCCTAGTCAAGGTAACTTATGCCTCCAGAAAATTAAGAGCTCTTAAAATGAAAAGAAATATATTGGGCCTAATAGAACTAAAGATCTGTTAGCCAGTGACCCTTTATAAAATTAAAACATACAATCTGAAGAGTCTGTCAGGTTGTTCATGTCATTTCTGAAGCTTGTGACCTCTGGCAGTAGTGAAGAGAACCAAATATGGATTTTAAAAATTTGGAAGTTGAGCTACAGAAAAAAGTAGATCTAGAGAGACTATATGAGAAACTTGCTCAAGAGAGGTGATTCATCCCATGGGGGTAGGAGTAGGTGAGGGTGAGGACACTATGAAAGGATATAAAGGACTTTGGAGCTTTCATGGTATGGAGACATAAGTCGCCTTGACTACATGTTTTCCTTACTTGTTTGCTTGTTTGCCAGTGTACTCAATATATGTATTCTTTTCTCACTATATCTTTATTTCTGGGAGAAAGTGCCCCATGTTTATGTGGAGGAATGTTTCAAAACTACTCATTTTTACTATAATATCTTAGTAAATGACTTTAAGTTCATTGTGATCACTGGCTAACTATTAAAGGTGAACATATTGGTCAGGCTCATGAGTTATAATTTTAGGAGTACAGAACAACAGAGGACCCTGACCTTAGGATAGCACTTATACCTTATGGACACAATCTATAATGAATTGGGAGGTAGCTCTCAAGGGAGAGAGAAGATGCTACATAAAGCATTTCTAATACTAACTCCTAATATAAAGTATTCCTTTTTCTAATCACATAATTAAAGCTAAATGGACAGATACATTAATTCTGTATGTGTGCACATATTTTAAATGTGTGTAGAAAATATACTCTTTTTTTTAAACTCTTACTTTCTGTCTTAGTAACAGCTATAAGACAGGAGGGCAAGGGCTAAGCAGATGGAATTAAGTAACTTGCCCAGGATCATAGCTAGGAAGCACTGTAAGATTTAAATTAATATCCAACACTCCAAGAATTATATTTTATAGAGTTTATTAATAATCACTTGAAGTAGAAGGAATAAAAGGAAATAGAAGTTAAAAAAAAAACCTAACTATCTAACAAAATGAAAACCACGTGAGCAAGTTCTTCTACCTCTCACCTTACCTCCCCTCCACAGCACGCTATCACCGAAAAAGAGAGCTAGAGGCAGGGCTGCACAAAACTTATATTCTCCCTATATCAGCATATAATGAAAGAAGAAACATAGGATGCTGGGAATTGGAGTTCTAGGGTCAGAAATTAATTACACAAACCCCCCTGTGATTCCCATGGGAAACAAGCATGTAGAAATCTCCTAGATTTACATGCCTAGTTTCCCCATGGCATCAATACACATAAACAACTTGTATCTCTAAAGATCTTCAACTAGAGGTACATACACTATTGCACTTTCTAAGGGGAAATTACAGTAATTTGGTGATAGGAGGGAAATAAAAGAGAAAAAGAACAAAATCAATGATTACTAGGAGCATTGACAAAAACCTGATTAGGGGCCAGTTCCCTTTGGCATAAGAGTGTACATACAAAATAAATGTGTTCAAACCTCTCTCCTCCCCCCATAGTTCAATTTCACTACATCCCAAAGTTCATTCTGGATCTTTTGGTGCAGTATGTGGTTTCTGCAGGCATCTCCATGGCACCTTCTCCAAATAGTTCATTTTCTTGATTCAGGGAGGTAGCAAGTTTCTTATCCTAAAATTACTCTCGAGGAAGAAAAATTTTTATAAAACTAGTATTTTATGACAATTATACAATCCCCCTGAGGAGGGTGTTGACAAACACATGGATCACTTAGGGATACATGGCTGAATTATGAGGTATGTGAATCAATTGTAAAAAAGAAGTCAAAAACAAAAAAAAAACAAATAGAAGAAAAGAAAAAATCTAAATTAAATAGTATATAAAATTCTGAGTAAGCAAAAGAGAGTAAGCCCATAACAAGTCCTGGAATCAGGACTCAATAAAGTGATTTATGTCCCATGAGCCTGTAGGACCATTGCAGCAAATGTGCTCTTATCCAATAAGCATCCAGGACTATAGAAAATTGCCCCATTATGAAAGACAGAAAAGGAACTAGATTTTTGTAGTAAATGGGAAATATCATTCCCTGGCCCAATTTTACCTCCACTCTAAGGAATAAGGGAGAAAGAATTATATCTAAACTGAGATATTATGTCTGAACCTTTCACAGGGAAATCCTGCATCTGACATTGTCAAACAGTCGCTTCCTCAAACCCCAAAACAAGTCCTCTGTTTTGGTGCAGATTCTTATCAATCCCACTGGGATTGGTTGGTCTCCTTGAACTTGTGCTTCTAGGCATTGTATAATGGCTCTTTTGTGATACCTTCTCTTGGAATCAGATACAATCATTAATCAAAGTCTCATAATATTTAATAATCAATGGCAGGTTTCCATGGCCTAAAGCTTTTGGGTATGCATTAATATTAGAGCTAATGGATATTATAAACTTATATTAGTATAAAATCAAAAAAACCATTAATACTGGTAACATGTGCTTGAAGTACAAAAAATGAGAGAAAAAAGAAGATACAAGTATCCTATTGCACATACAAGGAAAAACAATAATAAAATTTTAAAAAATAAAAAATATATACTTTACAATCAGTGACATTATCTCTAGTCCAGGTATAGAACAGCACAAATAAAAATAGTAGGACTATGCAAATAAAAACAGTGTAACATAACATATAGCTAACAGCCAAAACATAGTAACTTAAAGTGACATAGTGTAACAGAATATATTAAATTAACTTAATATGTGAACTTTAAATCTTAAAACAATCAGCAAATATAGTAAGTGTGACAGGATATAATCACTCAGTGTCAGTAGAAGTTACTCTCTTTATATAAGAGCAATGAATCCAAGAGTTCTTTTCTCCAAATTTTATAGCTGTTAGAGTGGTTAACAGGACTTGAAATGGACCTTCCCAGGCAGGCTGAGTGGCCCCAGTGAGCTCAAAGTTCTTTACATATACCTTGTCTCCTGGGTGTAGGTCTTGGAGTGAGAAGTCTATAGGACTTGCTTGTAGAACAGTTCCAGATTCATGGAGTTCTTGCAAATTGTTTTGCAAATCCTGTATATATGAGGCAATAGAAGTGTCTCCCCCTAACAATGATGTATATGTGGGAGAGAAAGGCTTAGCCTGCATAGGTGGATATCCAAAAAGCATCTCATATGGTGAGATGTGTAGATCTCCTCTGGGCCTGCTTCTAATATAAAATAGGGCCAGAGGGAGACTTTCAGGTCATTTTAAATGAGTTTCTGTGCACAATTTTCCAATCATAGTTTTAAGGTCTTTATTCATTCTCTCAACTTGACCTGAGCTCTGGGGATGATATGGTACATGGAATTTGAGAGTTATCCCCAAACAAGAATATACCTGTGTTGTTATTAAAAATGATGAAGGCCGAGATTAAAAGGGAGAATAGTATTTTAACAAAAGCCATGCTGATAGAGATAAATTGACCACGTGCCTGTAAGAAACCTATTCAAACTGCCGCCTCAGCCATTTTACCTCTCCTATCTTCGCACGCCTAGGTAGCTAAAGAGAAAGTTCAAAGTCACTTCCCCCTATTTAAAACCATCCCTCACCTTGAATACGTAATCCAAAACAGGAAACCCGTTGGGGATCACGGAAAATGTAGTTCCAAGTATCCCAAGTGATTTTAAATAACACACCTGAGCTAGAACTGAATTAGTAAAATGAATTCCCCTGTCTGAATCCATACATGCAGGTAGGCCAAAGATTGGCATAGTGATAAAATCGATTTGCAGGTGTTCAAAAGGTGTGTAAGCCAGAGGATGCCCACCAAAAGCTTTGCCACGAAAGGAGTATTGATTGAATAAATTCCTGGTGACCACACTTTTATAAATTTAGTCCAATCCTTTTATTTTCACCCTTAACATTTCTGGCCCTTACAATACCCACTGCATGACATATTCCAAAGGCATATCTAGAGTCTGTGTAAATTGTTGTCTTCTTACCTTTGGCATTTACACAGGGATGCTTCAGAGCTATCAGTTCTTCACCTTGAACACTTATATTTGAGGGCAGTGAAGCTGACCACAGAATGGCAAATTCTGTGACTACAGCAACTCCTGTGTAGTGTATGCCATTCCTCATGAAAGAAGAACCATCAATGAATAAGACTAAATCTGGATTATCTAAAGCAGTGATTCCCAAAGTGGGTGCTACCATCACCTGGTGGGTGCTGCAGCGATCCAGGGGAGCGGTGATGGCCACAGGTTCATTTATCTTTCCTATTCATTGCTATTAAAATTTAAAAAAATTTATTTCCAGGGGACCAAGTAATATTTTTTCTGGAAAGGGGGCAGTAGGCCAAAAAAGTTTGGGAACCACTGATCTAAAGGAATGTCCAGGAGATTATCTTGAGGCTTTTCAGCCATGGATACTAAAGATTCACAACTGTGCATTGGTTCTCCTGAGACTGGTCAATCAGGAAGCAAGGTTGCAGGATTTAGAACTGTACATTGTTTTATGGTAATATTCTCCTTTCCTATCAAAGTTACTTCATACCTAGCAAGTCTCTTATCAGAAAATGTCTGTGTTCTATGTCTTAGCAACAATGCTTCAACTTCATGTGGACATATTATGGTCAATGGGCATCCCAAGACTAAATTAGTAGATTTATTTACCAATAAAGCTGTGGCAGCTATGCCTCTAAGACATAGTGGTACTCCAGAAGCTACTGGGTCCAGCTTGGCCAAATAATAAGCAACTGGATGCTGAAAGGTCCTAAAGATTGAGTTAAAACATCTGAAGCTACCCCTCTCTGTTTGTATATATACAAAGTAAATGCCTTTTTGTAATCTAGAATGGCTAGAGCAGGGGTAGACAGGATAGCCTGTTTTAATTTTGAAAGAGCTGACAGGTATTCTGCCTTTAATTTAAGGGGTTCAGGGACCAAATTTTTTGTCAGAGCAATAAGGGGCTTGGTGATTTCCCCATAGCAAGGGATCCACTGCCTACAAAACCCTGTTGCTCCAAGAATTGCCCTCAACTGTTTCTGAGTGGAGGGTGCACTCAATTTTTGAATGTCTTCAATCCACTTGAGGGAAATGGAGTGGGCACTAGCAGTTAAAATGAACCCTAAATATTCCACTTTGGGGAAACACCACTGAAACTTTGCCTTAGAGATTTTGTGGCTTCTTTTATGTAGCTCTAAAAGGAGATGTTTGTTATCTTCTTGGCAAGCTGTGGCATTTGGTGAGACCAAGAGCAAATCATCCATAAACTATATCAAAAAACTCTCCTTAAACTTTATTTTTCAAATCCTGGTTGAAAATCTGTGAAAACAAGGTGGAACTTTCCACAAACCCCTGTGGTAATTGGAACCATGTCCATGGGAACTTTTCCAGGTGAAAACAAATATATGCCTTGAATTCTCATGAATAGGGATTGAGAAGAAAGCTGAACAGAGGTCTACCACAGTAAAATATTTTGCCCTGCTTGGAATAGAGGAGATAATTGTGGCTGGGCTAGGAAACACAGGATATCTTTTAATGACATAATTATTTACAGCCCTTAAATCTTGGACAAATTGATAGGCAGTTTTCCCATTGGGGCCTAATTTTGGCTTTTTTTACAGGTAGGATGGGTGTATTATATTCAGATTTGCATGGAAGTATTATTCCTTGTTCAATTAATGAATCTATTACTGGGGTAATTCCCTCAATTGCCTCTTTTGATAGAAGATACTGAGAAATGGAAGGAGGTGTACACCTTTTGTCCTAATTTGAACAGGAACATCTGATTTAAGTAAGCCAACATCGAAAGATGATGTGGCCCAGAAAGACTGAAGTATATCAGCTGATATTTCAAAGGTGTGAGGCTCTTTCATCTCCTGACTGTCTGGAAGAAGTACAGGGAGTAAAGTTAAAGATTCCTCATGCAATTCTAGTGGCATAGAGCTGTCTAGAGAGCAAGTTATTGTGTCTCTAAGCTTGCATAAAAGATCTCTTCCTAGCAAATTTATAGGAGAGTTAGGCATTAGGAGGAAAGAATGTTCTACTGATAGGGGTCCCATAGACACCATTCAAGGGGAAAGCTTTGGTACCTTTAAGGGTTGCCCTGATTCCCCCCACTACATTTAGCAAGCCAATAGAATCACATTCAGAATCAGGTTTACTCATTAATCTGAGCTCTAGCGTCTAAGAGGCAATCATAATATGTGTTTCCAACTTTCATGGTTACATGAGGTTCATCATTATGGGGACGTGGTGGTGGAATGGATAGGGATAATTGGCACTAAAACATCAGGGTCTGGGAAATGAAAGGTTTCAGTCTTTGATTCCAGGGCCCTTTCCCCCCATGCACACCTTCCATAAAGGTCCTGGCTTACTAGGTCACGGCGAGCAATGGTTATCCAGTTGCTTTCAGTATAAGAGGAGAAAATGGGATTTAGATCTCACCCTTCCACTTCCAAACAACTCTAGGGTGGGCAATCAGCAGTGGGAAAAAAGCAGCATGGATGGGCAGAAGCAGCAGGAAGTGGTGGAAGGTGGCTGTAGGTTTGGCAAGGACCCCCCAGGCAGTTAGTGAGGGAGGCAGGAGAGGCAGCAGCAGGTGGGGTTCCCCATATTGGGGGGGAGAGGGACAAGAAGGCTGTAGCAAGAGAGAAACAAGGTTTTTTCAAGCTAATCTACTCACTTAGTAAGGGTCCTAAATTCCAAACTTTTGGTCACCATAAATGTAAGATTTAAATTAATATCCAACACTCCAAGAATTACATTTTATGGAGTTTATTAATAATCACATGAAGTAGAAGGAATAAAAAGGAAATAGAAGGAAAAAAAAACTTGACTGTCTAACAAAAGTAAAACCACATGAGCAAGTTCTTCTGCCTCTCATCTTACCTCCCCTCCACAGCATGCTATCACCGAAAAAGAGTGAGAGGTGAGGCTATACCAAACTTATATCTTCCCTACGTCAGTACATAACATGAGAAGGAACATAGGATGCTGGGAATTGGAGCTCTAGGGTATGGAAATTAATTACACAGCAACTGAGGCCATATTTGAACCCAGGTCTTCCTGACTCCAGGCCTTTATGCTCTATCCATTGATCTATCTTGAAGGCTCATACGTATACTTTTTAATTCTTTCTATATTTTGCTTAGTGAAGACTTCCCCATCTGTTAAGAGGTATTTGAGTGATTCTGAGATAGCATGATTAGTGGATCCTGGATGTTATCCATTGCCTGGACACATTGGTACATCCTATGTGTTACACGAAGGCCAGACTAAAAACAATCCAATTATCCAAACATCCAAATTGCCCATCAACTTGTTTTTTTAATCATTGTTTAACAACTAAGTCTAGAGAAGTTCCAGTTAAACTTTTTTTTAACAAGATTTTAAATTTAAATTTAAAAATTTTCCTTTTTGATGTTTAATCCTATTAGCAATAGGCACAGTCCCAGTCTTCAGCTTTACAAGAGAACTAAACTATCCTTTGGATCCAAGTGATCAGTTTTCCCACCAGTGGTAAGTTTGGGAAAGTAGATCTGAATTACTCAACTTTGTTTCTTTAGGAATTTACCCACCCTATTCGTTCCCCTTTTGTAGACTGACTGAACAATGACATTCTGAATCCTTTCAGTTCCCAACTTCTCACTGAATTTGGGTTTCTACTCTAGTGTAGATAGGTCAGACGTGTTATGGCTATTTTCTTTTCTTTTCTTCTTTTCTTTTTTTATTTCCTTGCCCTTTTTTGTACTGAGAGTCAAGTTCCTTTCAGTTTCCTTTATTAATACATATCTCTTATTCTTTTAAAGAGGTGCTAATGAATTATGTTGTTTTCACTAAGTTTTAAGCCAAGTTATTCATGGTGGTCACTGGGCTAAGATTGTAATTCATTGTTAAGGTGTCCTCACAGACCTGTTTTATACCATTGTTGCCTATTGTCAAATGCAACAAAAATAGTCATAGTCAACAAAGTACAACCAGAATTGTTTCCAAAAATAGTATCATTGCTTCAGACTAAGAATTCAAAGGAAGCTAAGAACAGACTTATGGATTCAAAAGGTCAGTATGAAGCCCAAGTCATTGCTCATCTAATTTCTAAGAACATAGCAGTTTTTTCTTCTGTTCAAACATCTCTGGCCTCTTAAGTCAGAAACTTAATGAGCATACACAAGATTATCGGTCCTACAACCATTTGTAAAGATACAAATAAAGGTACAAAGCATTATCCTGCTTTATTTTACCCAGCAGTCATAATATTGACATGATATCTAAGTATCTCTTTGTCATAGTGCTTCTCACAATTAATATCCAAGTAAAATATCCTTGATGCATGGATTTTGCTATTTATAAAGCCTTTTCTTTATAAGAACTCTTTAAAGTAGATAGTATAAGTGTTATGGCTCCCATTGTTACAGAGGAGGAAATTGAGGCTTAGGAGGATTAAGTGATTTGATGAGGCTGCCACATATAGTATCAGAATCAAAATGAGTCCATTATGCCACTTTTAAGAATAATATTTTGGCACAAAAATACTTGTAATAACACTTTTTCTTTATATAACTTTTTAATATAAGAACCATATAATAAGACAACTAACCACTTGAAAAAACAAATGCTAAATTATACTTAATTAGATAAATATTTTTAAAAAGCCAGAAAAGTTTTTGCTTTTCTACATAATTTTCACTCAACCATAATTACACTTATTAAAGGTAACTTTCATTTTTTTCCTAGCCAATGTGGAAAATTAATACTAAATTGTACCCTTTTTTGGCCCCCCAAAAGCCTTTTGATTTTTAAAGTTCAGTTTGGTTTTAGGGCTGAAAATCAGACTTTCTCTCCCCAGGCTATGTTAGGTCCTTTTTTTTTTGTCTAAATGTAAAAACTGGCAGGGTAGAGAACTGCCCCTTTATCTGTAAACACGAATTCTCTTGAGTGGCGAAGTAATCAGTCAACTAGGCAGCTGCATTTGTGAAGCCACCTGTTAAGGTGACTTGACCTCCTCGCCATTTCCTGGGAAGAAATTTTTTGAATTCATTTCCTGTGTGGCTGAGTTCCAAGAAGAAACCTCTCAGTATGTCCAAAGAAGGGTCTAGGTGATGAAATAACGAGAGAGATTGTGCTATAGGATATCAGCCCTTTTTTGGGGCCAGCCAAGTCCTCCTGCCTTGCTGCTGATTTTTGCTCAAGCTTGAACCTCTGCTCTGACTCCCTCTCCTAGAAGTATGGATCCAGCTGCTCAAGTTTGGCCCAGCTCCCTAATGGCCACAAGGGTTTCTCACCCAGCTTTGAGTTCTATGGCATCAGCTCAGACTGGAGGGAGCCCATGGCTACTCATATTGTAATGATATTTTAAAACTAAAAATACAACCTCCAGGGAATTTCATTCACTCAATCCTTTTTCATGTTGCTCCTCTCATTTCTAGGGCAAAAAAGTTACACAGATGGATGCTCATATTACTTCTACCATGCCTAACTTCACTTACCCTCACAAGCTATTACTTCTTATGGGGGAGAAGGGAGGAGATAGTTCCCATTGAGGTAAGTATAGTACTTCTGGTTTGAGGGTTTGCCAAGGTCACTGCATACCTAGCCATCACCAATTGTCTGACTTTTATCTTGCCACTGGTTTAAGATAACTCTGGAAGAGAGAGTGAAGCTGGTGTCTTTATGCAACTGATTAAATCCAATTTACGTGTGAGCCAAAAGACATCATCCATACCATTTTTATCACTTCACATTTTACATTTTACTATCTCATTTTATTACTTTTATTCCTACCTTGAAGTTCTGTGATGACAGGTAGGTGAAGAAGTAACAGATGTGGACACACTAGGAACTATAGTCACACAGGCACAAGGTTGTCTTCTTACTGAATTGAAGAAGCAATGGTTTGGAAATAGCAATAGCAATACTACTAAGGGCATGACCTCATCACCAACACTGTCTTCCATTTACCTAAACACAAAAAACTTTGCATATGCACCTTCACAGAAAACACTGACATTTAATAGAATATATCATTGTACAGAGAAGAGACAGACAGACTGTGAGAGTGACAAAGGTAATGGGTGGCACAGAATGCTGGACCAATTGTAGACTTATCCTCTCCAAGCTAAACATTCACATTCAACAAAAGCTGTAGTCCCAAGACAAGGTAACTACCAGAATATTTACTATCATCAGAAAAGAGTTCTTCTCTGTTGCTGACTTAGAGGGAAAGCTGAGCCAATGCATACTTGGCAACAGTGGAACAGAAAAAGAGTGGGCAACTTTCAGAGATTTAGTATACAACACACATTTACTCATCTAGATCAGAATATTTGAAAATATCAGGATTGGCTTAATGAAACTTATGGCAAAATTCAGAAGCTACTAAATGAAAAATGAGAACTCCACAGTATTTACCAGTAGGATAGTCTGTCCTTATCTAAGAAGGCAGCATTTAATTCCATTAAAAGTAAAGTACAAATAAAAGCTCAGTGAGATGTAGAATTCTTGGTTTTGTAAGAAGTTGAAATTCAGTTTCATCCTGAGATTAACAGTCCAAAGAACAAGGACACTCTAATGGTCTTTCTGCAGAACTTTGTTATCAATTGTGGGACAGGGAAGGCTCTGCCTAGGCCATCTAGCATGGTGCTCCCACATCAAAGAAGGTATTCTCTCTGTGCAAAGTAGAATTGCAATAGCTTAAAAAAAAAAAGAGCAAAAAACATGAGATGCACAAATTTAGAAACATCTCTACCACAAATGTTCACCTGGGCTATTTGTGCCTTTTGGGCTAGTATTGGTCTGATCAGCCACAGTCAGAGATACTGTACTAATATAGTGATGTCATTGTGGTCCTCTTAAGAGTATGAAGTACAACAACTAACCACCCAACTAACCAACCAACCACTGTTTGGATTGGTGGGCAATATTGTCCTAATTTCTGCAGTTCAGAAGGGAAAATACATAGTTGTTTTCTCCCATACTTCAATATTTAGGGACTTGATTAGTGCTTCTGCGTCCTCCTCCTTTAAGGAGGCACTAATCAATAATATCAATCAATAATATTGATAATATTCAGTTATAATTATATATATTTTTATCTTGAAAATCTTTAACATTCAACTCCTTAGGAAATCCTCTGCCTCTAGAGTCACCCAAACCCAACTTTTGTCCTATTGTCAAAGTCATCTTCCTTTTCTTTTGATTTTGTACTTGTCACAACTTTCCCAAGGGTTCAATATTACCTTATGTATCTGAAGCAAGGGTAATAAATGTTTCAAAATTTCCTTTTGTATTTATATGATTAAGTTCAGTACTTTTCTCACATTACCTCCTCAGGGGGCATATTTTATTTGAATGAGGTCAACAAGGGACATATACATTGGCTTGTTTTCCTTGTTATCTCCCCCCTACCCACATAAGTGCCACCACTCCCAAAATATACTTGGAAATTATGAATGAGAATCTGGATGATTTTTAAAACTGAATTGATAGTAAATTGAGTTAAGAGCACATTGACAATAGTAATGGCTAATATTAATAGTAATAATATTAGTATTAAAGCACTTTAATTAATAGTAATATTATTAGTATTAAAGTACTTTAAGGTTTACAAAGCAATATATATATATATAATATATATATATAATCTCAAATGATCCATATATTACATATAATCTCATATGATCCTTATAGCAACCCTTTAAAGTCAGTGCTATTATTATTTCATTTTTATGGATGAGAAAACTGGCCTAAGAGAGGTTAAGTTACTTGCCCAAGGTCACATAACTAATGCATATATGAAGAGGAATTTCAACCCAGCTCTTCCTGACTTGAAGTCCACCACTTTATTCAGAGCACCACACTATCATAGTTCTACTTTTATGTCACTGAGGCCTACCATTAGCCCTAGTTGTTCACTTCCCTATGTCTCTGTCACCCCAAAACTTATGGGTGTCTGAATGTATTTTGGGACTAAGAAAGGCTTTACTTTTTTTGACATGTTTTTTTTTAATTTTTTAATTTTTTTTAGAAAAAATTTTCATGGTTACATGATTCATGTTGTTACTTTCCCCTTCACCCCCTCTTCAATCCTCCCCCCATAGCCGATGCGCATTTCCACTGGTTTTAACATGTGTCATCAATCAAGACTTATTTACATATTATTAATAGTTACATTGGTGTGGTTTCGGTTCTACATCCCCAATAATGTCTACATCAACCCATGTGTTCAAGCAGTTGCTTTTCTTCTGTGTTTCCTCTCCTGCAGTCCTTCCTCTGAATGTGGGTAGCATTCTTTTCCATAAATCCCTCAGAATTGTCCTGGGTCATTGTATTGCTGCTAGTACAGACGTCCATTATGTTCTATTTTACCACAGTGTATCAGTCTCTGTGTACAATGTTCTTCTGGCTCTGCTCCTTTCACTCAGCATCAATTCCTGGAGGTCATTCCAGTTCACATGGAATTCCTCCAGTTTATTATTCCTTTGAGCACAGTAGTGTTCCATTACCAGCATATACCACAATTGGGGACTGGCTGAACAAATTTTTTGACATGTTTTATTGATACCTTTTGTTTTTATATCCCATATATATATTCTACATCCTGGGTTCAAAGAAAATAAGGTAAATAAAACCAACTACCACATCAAGCATGTCTCACAGTATATACAATATTTAATATTCATAGTGCTTCCGCCTCTACAATAAAGAAGGGATGTGTATTTACTTATTTCTTCTTTGAGCACATATTTTGTTATTTTAATTTCACAGTGTTCATTTTCACTTTATTTACATGATTAAAGCTATTAAATGTATTTCCTGGTTGTACATACCTCATTTTGCATCAGTTCATATTAATCTTCCCATGTTTTTAGAATTCCTCATGTTTTCCAGAATTCCTTATTTCTTAGGACTGAATAATATTCTATTGAATTCATATGCCTGCCACAATTCATTATCCATTTCTCAGCTGATGGTTATTCATTTTATTTCTAATTCTTTGATACTAGAAAAAATTTTGTTAATAATATATTGATATATAGAGAACCATTATTTCTGTACTTGAGCTTATTGGGTTCTATCTCCTGTAGCAGAATCTCTGAGTCAAAGGACAGTTTCAACTATTTTTGCATAATTCCAAACCACCTAGCTGCCCTAAAACAAGATTGGAACAAGGATTTTCTTTAGCTATTATACCAACTCCAATTTCATCTCATTTGCAACATTGTTGTATGCCTCAGTAGAATCTGAGATTCAATGCTTTAGACCAGTGATGGGCAAACTACCACCTGCAGGCCAGATGCGGCCCCCTGAAATGTTCTATCAGGCCTCACAATATTATTCCTAATCTGATGAATACAAGGAGTAGGATACAATACAATGAAACTTCGAAAGAGTTGCCTTAGAAACAGACTGACAAATGGGCATTTCCTTTCCTTTGACCCCCTCTTTAAAAAGTTTGCCCATCACTGCTTTAGACCAAATTAGAAATAAACTAGTGTTTGTCAGTTTTTTCCCTACAAGCTTTAGTTCCAATTAGAAATTAAAATTTGTTCCCTCATAATCAATGGATAATTTGTTCTGTCATTATATATAAATAGTAAACTTGAAGGTATTTGAATGAATGAATGATTGCTGCTATTTCAAGTACTGTACTTTATATATAGGTAAGCATTTCAAAAGAAAGTTTTAGATTGCCCTGTCTAATGCTTCCTAGACAAGAGGTTAAGGTGACTCATTTGTGTATGGAGTTGGAGGAGACAGAATAAATGCTATGGAGACAATAGGTGTCTTGGATGACCAGTAGACTTCCCAGAGGGTAGCATCTGGCCAAAAAAGGGAAGATTAATGAAAGAGGAGATATAAATTTCTATTTAAGAAAACAATACCACTTAACACCAAAAAATACTTTCCATGCTATGTAAGTTATACATCAACATTGCTACTGATTAACATTTGATAAACTATTAACTTCCCCCTTTTTGATAGGAAGGCTGCAAAGTGAGATAAAACAGTGTTGCTCTGTGGAGGACAAACATCACAGCATCCAATAAACCTCAGAATGGTTCTTTTTTTTGTTTTGTTTTGTTTTGTTTTGAAGACTGGTTCCCATTTCCTTTGTGACTTGTTTATTAATGAGTTGACTCATCTAGAGTCAAGCTCCTTGTTTCCACATCAGTGGGATGGACTTGCACATCTGCCAAGTGGAGTCCTAGCAAGAGATAACAGCCAGCAACAACAATAGTCTTCCTCAGTCCTCTTGCCAAAAAGCATTTGGCAGAGCAGACTCTGAGAATAACTTATCACCGCCAGTGCCCTGAAAGGCTCTGAAGTTGTGGAAGCACAAGGTGGTTTTTTGCCAAAGGCAGATAACAGCAGGATGCTCAACAAAGAGCCAGACTTACTCTAGATAGCAGAGTTTCACCTAACTTGCTTAGAAGAGGAAAGAAGGGTCGAGTTGCCAATTAGCACACCATTTCCTGGTCATCCAATTGGTGATGTTAACCCAATTGCTGTTTTTAAAGTCAGTCAACAAGTATTTATTGAGCTCCCATGGGGCATATGAAAAATAGATGCAGTCTCTGACCTTAAGGGAGGGTTTCCACATAAGGGATTAGTTTATATATGTATGTAGGTATGTATTGATTGATTGAAGCAAGTAAATGACTTTGAAGGGAAAATATTATTAATTTCTGATTGTGATTTAAGAAAAGATATTATTGTATAAGGTGATAAGAGCTTGTTTTTCTTATGTGGTCTTCCCACTAATTGGGGGACACATCCTTGAGTCCCTGGGGATTGTTTGGAACTATAGAGGAAGTAGAGGTTGCCTCAGTGATTATACTGACAGTTGGTATTCTGTTAATTTAGCTTTTGAACAGCCTTCTACCGTCATAAGACAATCCGAGAGCTAATATGCATAGTTTACTAGGTTCATTTTTTGATGTGGAAACACTTCCCATTGCTTTGCATGCCTTTCTGAAGTTCTGTATTCTAACTTTTTTTAAAAAAAAATCTATCTGTGGTTCATTGTTGTGTTCTACAGGCTCACTTTTGAAATGGAAATGCTATAAGCCTCATGGAACTGTTTGGAATAGTAGGTAAAAAAAGGAAACTACTTTTTGAACATAGTATATTAATTAAGTACTATTAATTGTGTTATCATTAATGGCAATGACATATTTGAGGACAGCCAAGCTTTAAGGATTACTATTTTATAATTATTGTCTCATTTTACAAAGTTACACAGCTTTTTCTATGAAATAGACTTGAAACAAATTTCCTAACCTGTTGGGTTGCTATAGTCATTATGATGCCCAATTAACCCTTGCAAAGAGGTTCAAGGTCTTTACATGAAACTTCCTATATAATTGTAGTAGGTATAGATATTTTGCTTGCCCTTTACTAACTCACTCGTGAATTTAATTATTATGATTTCATCACTATCATCATCATTAAAAGCACTTATCAAGCATTTATCTGGGCATGACACTGCTGGGTATTCTGAAAAGCAAATTTAAAAGATCTGATCTCTGAAGAAAGGTATAATTTTCTTCTACTCATTCATTTATGCTCTCTAGTTTCTCAGTACATGGGTGGATCTATGATTCTTATGATTCTTCAATTATAAGCTTCACAACAAAAGGGACCATATCTCTGTAGGAGTTTTGGAAGGCCTCCAGAACTTTGTGAGAACTTTAATTTATTGATAATGACATACTTATGAGATAAAGATATTCTGGACACTATCAGTAGAAAACATCAAGCAAAGCTGTAGGAAATTTTGGGTTCCATCCCCCCACGTCAATTTTTTGTTGTTGTTGTCATAAGGCTGCCCAGAATATGCATTTTAAAATAGTGGTTCAAAAGGCAAAATGAAGACAGAATAGCAAAGGACAATAATATAAATAACATATATATATATATATGTCACTTTAATATTTACAAGTTGCTTTACACAAATTAGCTCAATTTTATTCACACAATAGCACCATTAAGTAGGTACTATTCTTACCTCCGTTTTATAGATGAGGAAACTGAGACTGAAAGAGGTTAAATGATTTGTCCAGGATTACTCAGCTAGTAAGTATCTGTGGCAGGATTTGAACTCAGTCTTCCTAACTAACTCCAAGCCTGGTACTCTACCCACTGTTTCACTTAGCTACCTCTGGGTTGTGAATGTAGGAATTATGTATGAACAGGTCAGCTTTTCAATCCTCTCACAACGTACAAGCCTCCATGTACTCTGCAAGTCAGTAACACTATCCTCCTTGCTATTCCTAGTCATTTCCTGACTCTGAGAATTTGCACTGCCTGTTTCCTGTACATTGAACTCTTTCCCTTCTCATCTCCACCTCCTGGCTTCTTTGGCTTCCCCTTCAAGTCCACACTATAGTTCTACCCTCTCCAAGAAGCCTTTCCCCAGGACTCATTAATCTTAGTGCCTTCCCTTTGATGTGATCTCCAGTATACCTTATTTATATCCTGTTGTATGTAGCTTTTTACAAGTTCTCCTCTCCATTAGGCTTGGGAGCTCCTTGAGAGCAGGAATCTTGCCTTTCTTTGCTTGCCCAGTGCTTAGTACATAATATATATGTGTTGACAGACTGACTAGCTTAGAGCATATGATTGACTGACTGCAATGATGCCAAATCAATTTATCTTTCAATTAATCAATGAATATTTAATGTACCTAATATGTGCCAGAAACCATCTAGGAAGCTGGGGATATAAAGGCAAAGAAGACACAGTTGCTATTCTCAAGGGGTCCACATTCTATTGAGAGAGAGAACATATAAAGGTATATACAAAATAAAAGTATACTTTATGCTATATATGAGTATATGCAAAATAAATATAAGATAATCTATGAGGGAGACATTAGCAAATGGGATTCTAGATGGAGACTGAGTCAAGATATGAAAGAAGGCAGGAATTCCAAGAGGGGGAGTAAAGGTGAGAAGACATTCAAGGCATGGAGGACAGCTAGTACAATGTCATAAGAGGAATCAGGAATACATTTAATACAGTTGATTTTCCTTTAAAGCATCTTGAATTAAGCCATTGTCTCTGTCTCTTTGTTTCAATCTCTCTCTCTCTCTCTCTCTCTCTCTCTCTCTCTCTCTCTCTCTCTCTCTCTCTCTTTCTCTTTCTTCCTCCCCTTCTCTTTCTCACATACACATGCTTGTGTGCGCTTGTGCATGCATGTATGTGTGTATCCCTGGGAATACTCTGAAATATTACTCTCATGTTTGAGTATCTAGTGGATACCCATTCTTTTATTCTTTGTTTCAGTAGCTGAGAAACAGATTTGAGTGACTGAAAAAATATTTATTTAATGTTTACTATTAAAGCAGTTAGGTGGTACAGAGGATAGAATACCAGGTCTGGAGTTAGGAAGACCTGAATTCAAATCTGGACTTAGACACTTACTAGCAGTAAGACCCTGAGCAATCACTTAACACTGTTCTCAGTTTCCTCATCTATATAATGAGCTAAAGAAGGAAATGGCAAAGCACTCTAGTATTGTTGCCAAGAAAACCCCAAATGGGGTCACAGTCAGATATGAATGAAAATGATTATATATCTACAATTAAGTGTTTATTATTTATTATTTACTGTGTTTACCTAGACAGCTAGATGGCTCAGTAAATAGAGTACTAGGCCTGGATTCAGGTATACCTGAGTTCAAATCCAGCCTCAGACACTTACTAGCTGTGTGATCCTGGGACAGTCACTTAACCTCTACTTGCCTTAATCCACTAGAGAAGGAAATGGCAAATCATTCTAGTACCTTTGCCAAGAAAACCCCATGGACAGTATTGCATGCTGTGGGTACACAGGGTCACAAAGAATTGGCACAACTGAACAACAATGTTTTAGGTGCCACACTAAGCACTGGGGATACAAATACAAGAAAGAGTCCTGCTCTCAAGGAGCTAAGGAAGATGTGGGAGGAGAAACATAAAAGAACCTGGTGGCCAAGAAGAGGTGAAGTCACAGGGATAGCAAATGGAGCCATAGGGCAATCCATTGACATGCCTTTTCTAGAAGCAATAATATTGATTTCATTATTGTTTCCAGACAAGAGATGGAAAGGATGTGTATGTATTTGAGTGTGTGTGTGTGTGTGTACATGTATATGATTACAGGGGCATGACAGGAAGATGGTGGTTGCTCATAATCAGGTGGTTGGACTAGCTAGATGGAATCAGTGTTTGCTACGCAGCCCAGTCCCAGAGAAGAAGCTGGAACTTTAGTCGAACCATTATAGTGGGAGAACTTTTAGCTCTGGCTCAGATCTATCGCCTAAATCATTATTGCTCAGATCCATCTTCTGATTTCTGCAGGTTCTGAAGTAGTATAGATTCCCTACGCGTAAAAACTTTGAGAAAGCAGACACACCAACAAGAAGTCAATAAATATTCTTCAAGTGTTTACCCATGCCAGGCACTGTGCTACACACTGGAAATATGTGGTTGTTCAGTCATGTCCAACTCTTTGTGACCCTGTGGATCATAGCTGTCCATGGGATTTTCTTGGCAAGGGTACTGAACTGGTTTGCCATTTCCTTCTCCAGGGAATCCAGTGGATTCTTTTCTGAGGTCATCAGAAGTTAAGTGACTTGCTCAAGATCATACAGCTAGGAAATGTCTGAGGCTTCATTTGAACTCAGGCCTTCCTGCCTCCAGGCCCAGTATTCTCAAGGACAATATAATCAAGTGGAGGAAGAAAACATACAAAAGGGAGCCAAAAAGCAAGGCAGAAGACCTAAGAGTTAAGAATAGAACTAAGAGAGGAGTATAGTAAGTATGGCTGAGGCAAGATTTGAATTAATTTCTTCCTTACTTAAAGTCTAGGCTCTATCCATTGAGCCACCTTGCTGCCAGAGAAGCTCCTGCTGCTTTTCCTAAAGGATAAGTCTCTTAAGTCTGTAGCATTTGAGACTGCTGTCAACCATTTCCTAGATATTCCTTTCTCTCTGGGTTTGTGTATGAGGTTGGAGGAGATGGAATAAGTGAGTTTTTCTGAAAAAGATCTGGGGTGTTTAGTGGACCATGAGCTCAATATGAGTCATTAGTGTAACATGACACAAAAAAAAACTAATAATCTTACACTGTATTAAAAGGGGTCAGCCATCCAGGAATAGGGAATAGATAGTCCCACTGGCCTCTTCTTTCAGCAGATCTTATTTAGAGTATCAGCTTGAGGCCCCTTGGTTTAAGAAAAATATAAATAACCTGAAGAATGTCTTAAGGAGGGCACCCGAATGATTAGGGACTTTGAGTTCTTGACATAGAGTGACTAACTGATGGAAATAGCCTTGTTTAGTCTAGAGAAGATTCAGGAAGGATATAATAATTGTCTTCAAGTATTTGAAAGGTTACCATGTGGACAATGGATTAAATTTGGTCTACCTGATCCCCAAGGTCAAAACCCCAGGCATCACTGGTGGAAGTTGCAAAGAGGACAATTTTTAGACTTACCATTAGGAATAAAAGCTTCCTAACAATTAGCTATCTAAAAGTAGATTGGGCTACCTAGAGAGGTATTAGGTTTCCCTTTCTTGGAGGCCTTCATACAGAACTCTGAACAACCACATGTCAGGAGTGTTATGGTAGGAGTTCTTTTGTTTGGACTAGGGAGTTGCTGAGGTATCTTCCAATGCTTAAATTCCAAGATTCTGTGGTTTTATAAGGAAGATCCAATGAATATTAAGAACTACATAAAGGCAAAACAACATGATGCAGTGAATAAAGAGTTGGTCTTAGAAGACCTGTGTTCAAATCCCACCTTTGATAGTTTATGACCCTGGGCAAACCCCTTTATATCTCAGTGCCCCAAGGCAATGCTAGGACTATAAAATGCAGAATAGGTTGTGATCTGCATTGGTAGAAGAAATTCTTAAGTGGCATCTCCTTACACCAATAAAATCAAGGGTCTCATTAAAAAAAAAGAAGTATGTCTGTAGTGAGTGAGAAGGTACAGTTAGCATGTACTGATGGGTACTGATGTGTAATACCAGTCATTACTTAAATCAGCAACACTACCCTATTAGTGGACCTAACAGATGAAGTGGCACGCATTTATTGTACCCTTTACTGCTGGATCTTATATGCTTGTTATGATCCCAAATCCATGCCCAATTATAATCTAATCCATCTTGTTAATGCAACCCACATTGCACGACTCTTTGCTTAGAAGGATTCTAAGGATCATAGCCTACTGAGGCTTCTGTAGTTGTTTCTTTTGTTGTTTAGTCATGTCCAAATCTTCAAGACCCCATTTGAGGTTTTCTTGGCAAAGCTTCTAGAATGGTTTGCCATTTCCTTCTTTAGTTAATTTTATAGATGAGGAAACCGAGGCAAACAAGGTTACGTGACTTGCCTAGGGTCACATAGTATGAGGCCAGATTTGAACTCAGGAAAATGTCTTCTAGATTCCAGGCCCAACCCTTTTTCCATTGTGCCATGTAGCTTTATTTAGAGAACATTCCTGTATTTAAAAAACCCTCTGCATTGTTAGTGTGGGGAAGGATTCAGCTGGCACTAATGAGATCAGAAAATATTTCCCATAACATTTCTAAATGTGGAAAACCTAGTTTGTGGGTTTGAAACACATCCTGGTTGAGAGAACCCTTCTGGCCTTTGTTCCTAGTGTCCTCATAGAAACTACACCTGAATATCAGGCAAATAAGTTCATTGGAGTTAATGGCAAATGAAACTAGTCTGTGGAGCGGTTAGTCTCTTCTTTTTTGGACTTCTCTGTACACTCAAATATGCTCCTCGCAGTCGTAATGTTCTAGGCTCCATTATCTGCCAGAACCACGGTGACTCCATATGAAAGTCAGCAGTGAGGCTATTTGATCCTGTGAGTACCTCTGGAATTTATAGACTCAGGCCCAAAGTAGTTCAGCTCAAGTTTGGCTCTAGCTTATCTGTCAGTTGAACATTGGTTTGCATCTAGGAAGCCTTCTTTTATGTTACTGTATATGATTTAACATTAACATCCTTTCCTGGAGATAAACTTTTTTATGTCCATTTGATCAGAGTTCTTTTGTGTGTCTTTTTTTACTTCTCTAAAGATTTCCTCATTTTTTATAGTCACTTTTTATTTCTGAACAAATTTTATTATGTTTTTATTTCTTCAGATCATTTCTTATATAACATTTATTATCCATGTTTTCCCCCATTTTGCATTAATAAATCTCCTTATTCTTTATTTATAAGCAGTCAGTTTTTACTTCCTTGACACATAGAGTAAATAGTCTATTTGAAAGGCTAATTTAAAGGATTTTGTTGGAGAGAATGTGTATCTTTGGGGAATGTGACTGAGGAGTCACAAACAGGAGACAAACAGGTACTGGTGATAGTGAAGTGTACTGATGGTCTTTGGAGAGCCCTGTGCACTATATGTGGAGATTCTGTGTGCTTTTTCACAAGCGAGGCAGCCTGCAGATGACTGAATGGCTATTTATGAAATGTTGGTTTTTAAAAAATCATTCTTGGATTGAGACCAAGTATGAGAAGTTTCAGCTCCAAAACTTTCTGAGTAATTTTAATAAGGAACTCATGGTCAGGGTTTTGAATGACCAGAATATCAGGATTTGAGGGAACTCTTTGGTTGTATTCCAAATTAATGGGATGTCGTTAGAATAGAATTACACTTCATTTTCAGTGATCTGCTCTCATAGAATAGAATAGTGGTGTGGATAATTCAAAATAACTGACATTTGGCTCTAGAACGGATTTCTTCTACTTGCATCTGAATATGAGATTCTCTTAATTTATAACACTTCAAAGTAGCCAAGCTCTAGGGGTACTAGGAGAGGAGACTTAGAAAACTGCATTACTGGCCCATTCTTTTTCCCATTCTAAGTACAGCTTGATATAATGGGAAAAAACACTACCCTCAGGTTCAGAAAACTTGGGTTCAAATCCTAGCTCTGCCACTAACCTATGTGACCTTAAGTACTTGATTTAAGCTTTCTGGGCTTTGGTTTCCTCATCTCTGAAAGGGTTGGACTAGATAACCCCAGAAGCTTCTAGTTAGGATGGTCTGGGATTCTATATTACTCAGATCTCAGCATGCTAGATGGCATTACCATCAGAGGCTGCTTTGGTCTACCAGAATTGTTATTTTCCTTTCTATCTATGTATTTTTTGGTATTATAATTATCTGTATGTGTCTGGAGCTCTCACTAGATTTTAAGATATATAAGGACAGGAACATTGTCTTTTTAAAACTTTGTATGACTCCCCCATTGCATATGATAGGCACACTCTCTAGCCTACTTCATAAATTCATACTTCTAGGTACATCTCCAGAGGTTGGCTGCTACCTCAGGTTCCAGCAGTTACCCTATAAGCGACTATTCCAAAAACTGTAGCTCATGAACTTCCATCAGTTTATTATTTTTCCAAAACTTCTTCTAGCCCCCAAAATGGAATTAGAACTGCTGAAATGCATCCAACTATTTAAAGTACCCAGAAGTGTGACTAGTCTGTGTGCTCAGCCAATCACACTGATCCCTTTTTGACCCCAGTCAAAGATGTTCACACCTCATACACCTGTGTGACCTGGCCAAATCACTCAACTTGTCTTCCTTAATTTCCTCAACTGTAAAGTGGGAATAAGAATAGCACCACCTCTCAGAGGTTGGTATGAGAATCAAATGAGATGTTTGTAAAGCACAGCACAGTGCCTGGTGCATAGTAGGTACTTAATGAATGCTTGTTCCCTTCTCCCCTTTCCTTAATGATTGCAGTTATTGAATACAAAATTGATCTGGAAAATTCCGGGCTTTGGCAAAACTAAAGCTAAGAAGAGACCTACATTAAGTCAGACCCCTAGAGAGGAGGGTGTGAACCAGGCTGACTAAGCAGGGGTCTAAGTCAGAAATGGCATAGGGCTAAACTTTCATGTCAATCATCAATCTGATCATCCTGTAAATCAATCTGTGCTTCCAGCTTGATAGGGAGATCCAGCCTCAAAAAAATAGGTTTTTTTTTTGTTAAACTGATTTAGTCACTTTCTTCAGGTTCCTAAGATATCTGATGTCACATCACTGGCATCTTCAGGGCAGAGGCTCTTCTTTCACTGTTTTCTCAAGCCTGGGGTGCCCCAAAACTGTGAAGTCATTTTGATGTTAATCACCTGGGTACAAACAATAACACTTTTATTTTGCTTACACTTATTTGAATAAGGCTTTGTATTTTAAATGTTATAAACACACAGCTCTTAAGAAAACATTTACTTCCTATTAGATATTCAGGAATAGACCCATTCCTTTTGTCTTCTCTCCCTCTAGCATCTTTAGCCCTGTAGCTTCTACCAAGGAAAGGATAGCCTGGACTATTATCTCTCCCTAAGACAAGAAGGAATAGGCCCATTTTTCTTTTATTTAGTTGACATATTTTAGGTTATGGAAAGCCTAATGACGGCACCTTCCTGTTCTCATGATATTTCTGATCCTCCTTCCTCCTCCCCTAATCTATAGCTAATGAAATAGAAAGACAACATCGTGGTGGGCAGGAGTGGAGGGAAGAAAATATAAGGTGTAGTTATCATTTCTTGTCAGACCTTCATAGGAGCCTGGGAATTTATTTATTGTTTCAAAATACATTTATCAAGCACCTACTATGTACACTATAATCTTAGTATGGAAAATAAGTTATTTTGTGTCATTCCCTGAGAATAAAGTTTATTCTAAATTCATTCCACTATTTGTGCTTAGACTTGTGATCTCAGGGCTGTTTTTTTTCTTTTCTCTGATAAAATACCTATGAAACTGTGGGATGACTCTTTGGAGCAATTAAGAATAATGGTTCACAAGAAATACTTCCGTAGAACTCAATAATTTACAAGACATCTCCAGATGCATCCTGTGTTATTGTAAGCATTCCACAGCCCGTGGCTTCCCATGCTAAAGAATATATGATGCCTGACATCTGTACATCAGGTTTCCATTTTCTGGTGACTCCTTCTTCTGTGCTTAATGTATTTTAATTTTTCCTAGCTATTCCATCTGGGAGGGATATCATTTCTTCCTCTTCAGTGAGCCACAATTTTATTTTTGTCTAATTTCAGTGAGAGTTTGGAATGTTCCATATCTTAAAATTGCTTCAAATGTACCATTTTGAAACTCAGAATCTAATTGATGGGGATATGACTTGGTCAGCATTGGAACATTCTCTGGGAGAGAATAATTTAGTGGTTAAAGTCTCAGCCCTCTGAGACACCACAACAACCTGGAACTACAGACTAAAATCCCTGTTTGTCCAACTCATTCCTTAGAACATCCTTTTAAATAAAATATTCCATGAGTTGCATTGTTGGAAATTTTGGGTTGAGACACCTTAAAAACAATTCCTATTTAGTCTGATGGACCTGAGCCTCTAGGAAATATTTTGTAATAAGAAGTTCTCCTAACATCCTGAACAAAATTTCAAAGGAACTGAGACTAAATTTTTTGACAACTAAAAGCATAAATATGATTTTTTTAACTGTTTGCTTTATATATAGAGGCAGCAATGGTGTCAGGGGTTCTTAACCTGAGGTCTATAAAATTAAAAAATAAGATAACTATTCCAATATAATTACTTTTCTTTGCAATCCTATGCATTTTATTTTTGTTAAAAAATCTTATTCTGAAAAGAAACCTACAAGCTTCAACAGACTGCCAAAAAGGTTAAGAGCCCCTAATACTGTTTTCCTGACTATCTTTGGAGTCAAGAAGAGGAAGGTTATGTCCCTATGCCTGTGACACATCCTGGCTATTTGCCTGTGGGCAAGCTTCTTTGCCTATTATTGTACCAGATAACTTGTTTTGCTTTGGTGGAAGGAATTTCCACATCGTGACCCTTATGCTTATAAAAATATTTTTCATTTACAAAATAACAAATTATAGCTATCTATATATTAAATGTTATTTTTTCAATGATATGCATATTCAACAAAACTTATAGTTCTTTTTCCTAATATTCCTCAACTCACTCTTCTGACTTTTTTTTTAAACCCTTACCTTTTACCTTAGAATCAATACTGTGTGTTGATTCTAAGGCAGAAGTCTGCTAAGGGCTAGACAAGGGGAGTTAAGTGATTTGCCCAGGGTCACATAGTTAGGAAGTATTCAAATCTGAGGTCAAATTTGAACCCAGGACCTCCCATCTCTAGGCCTACCTCTCAATACACTGAGCTACCCAGCTGCCCAGCTGCCCTCTCATCTGATTCTTGATAAATATTTATAAACTTTAACTCTTTAGCCCTATTTTATTACCCAATGCATTCATTCCTCCAACAAATATTTATTGTGCTTACTGTGTTCCAAATATTATCCTAGGGTCTAGGGAAGCTAAGAGAAAACTGATCATTTTTGTTCCTGACAGCAATTTCTGCATTAAGGTATAGAATATTGTGGGGAACATAAGAGGAAAATTAATTGCAAAATATATTAAATTGATTTTTCGAGTAGAACTCTAACATCCAGGGGGAATTGGGGCAGACTTCCTGTAGAAAATGGCATTGCGCTGACCTTTTAAGGAAGTTAGGAATTCTATAAGGTGGAGTTGAAGAGGGGAGTATATCACATTAAGGGAAAGAGAATGGGAATAGGCAAGAAATGGAATGTCATGTAAAAGGAACATCAAGCAGGCTAGTTTGGTTAAAATTTAGGGTGTGAAAGTCAGTTGTATGGAAAGAGGCTGGAGCCAAACAAAAGTCTGTATTTTATTGTACTACATAGAGGTGGTTTTATAGCTGTTTTAGTCCTGACTCTCCATGGCCCCATTTAGGGTTTTCTTTCAAAAAAATTTCTAATTAAATGATTAATTTTATTCAGAGATATTTTATTTTTCCAATTACATGTAATAGCAATTTTCAACACATGTTTTCCAGAATTACAAGATCCAAACTTGCCTCCCTTCTTCTCTTCCCTCCCCCCTTGGAGATGGTAGCAATTTGATCTGGGATATACATGTAATACTGTGCAAAACATTCTTCCATATTGGTCATTATTGTGCAAAACATTCTTCCATATTGGTCATTATTGTGCAAAACATTCTTCCATATTGGTCATTATTGTAAGAGACTACTCATATAATCAAAACCTACAAAATAAAACCATAAATAAACTAGTGTGAAAAATAGTGTAGTTTGATCTGCATTAAACCCCAATAGTTTTCTTTGGAGGTAGATTGCATTTTTTGTCAAAAGTCCTTCATAATTATCTTGGATCATTATATTGCTGAAAGTAGCCTAGTCTTTCATAGTTGATCATTGCACAATACTGCTGTTACTGCGTACATTGTCCTGGTTCTGCTTATTTTGTGCTGCATCTGTTCCTTTAGATTAGATCTTTACAGCTTTTTCTGAAACCATCCTGTTCATAGTTTCTCATAACACAATAGTATTCCATCATCAATTTTTACCATAATTTGTTTAGCCATTCTCCAACTGATGGACATTCCCTTAATTTCCAATTCTTTGCCACTACAACAAAGAGCTGTTTGTTATTAGTGTTTTTGTACAAGTAAGTCCTGACCCCTTTTTTATTATCTCTTTTATATACAGACCCAGTACTGGTATTACAGGATCAAAGGGTGTTTGGATCAGTTCATAAATCCACTAACAATGTATTAGTGTCCCAATTTTGCCACATCCTGTCCAACATGTATCACTTTCCTTTACTGTCATATTGGCCAACCTCATAGGCATGAGGTGGTCCCTCAGAGTTGTTTTAATTTGTATTTCTATACATTTTTTCATATGATTGTTGATAGCTTGATTTCTTCATCTGAAAATTGTTTGTTCATATCCTTTGATCATTTTCCAATTTGGGAATGACTTATAATATTCTCATAATTTTGAGAAATTAGACCTTTGTAAAGAAATTTTCTATAAACTTCCCCCCTCCATTTGTTGTTTCCATTCTAAACTTGGTTACATTGGTTTTATTTGTACAAAAGCTTTTTAATATAATCAAAATTATTCATTTTACGTCTTATAATGCTCTCTATCTCTTGTTTGGTCATAAATTCTTCTCTTCTCCATAGATCTGTCAGGTGAACTATTCTATGTTACCCTAATTTACTTATGGTATTATTCTTTATACCTAAATCATATACCCATTTGGATCTTCTCTTGGTATAGGGTAGGGGATATTGGTCTATACCTACTTTTTGCCATACTGTTTTCCAATTTTCCCAGCAGTTTTTTTTTTTTGGTCAAATAATGAGTTCTTATCCCAAAAGCTGTGGTCTTTGGGTTTATCAAACTCTAGTTTGCTAAGGTCATTTACCTCTGCATATTATGTCATAGATACTTCTTTATCTAATCTTTTCCACTGATCTACCATTCTATTATTTAGCCAGTACCAGACTGTTTTGATAATTACTACTTTATAGTACAGTTTGAGATTTGGTATTGTAAGGCATTTGGGATTTTCTTGACAAAGATCCTAGAGTAGTTTGTTATTTCCTTCTCCTGTTTATTTTACAGGTAAGGAAACTGAGACAAACAGGATTAAGTGACTTGCCCGGGGTCACACAGCTGATAAGTGTCTGAGACCAGATTTGAATTCAGATCTTCTTAACTCCAATTTGGCAGTCTCTTTACTGTACCACCAGCTGTCCTCTGAATAGAGATAAGAAGGATCAAACTTCTAATTAGGCAAATAATATAGACAGACCCATACTTTAGGAATATAATTTTAAAAAATTGTTTTAAAATATTATTTAAAAACTGTTTTAAACAATTAAAAAGAAAAGATTTGTAACAAACATACACTCAAGAAAAACAAATATCCATATTGAGTGTGTAAAAAAAGATGTTTTATTTTTGAGTCCAGTATTTCTCTGTTATGAGAGGATATCATACTTCATCACTGATATGCTGAAATCATGGATGGCTATTATACCATCAAAGTTCTGAAGTCTTTCCAAATTGCTTATTACATGTTGTGTACTGTATAAATTGTTCTACTTCTTCTATTCACTTCACTCTAAATAAGTTCATATGTTTTCTTAAGTTTCTTTGAAAGTCTCATTCCATCATTTCTTGCACAAAAATAATATTTCATTAATTCATATCACATAATTTGTTCATCCATTCCCTAATTGTCAGGTATCTCTTTGGTTCCTAGTTCTTTGTCTCTATAAAAAGAACTACCATCAGTGTTTTTGTGTATGGATGGGTGCTTTTGATTGCTGCCAGATATCATCCTGAATCATTGATCTGGGCATATCACTCTTCAGTTAACAAAATTCTTCTCTGGCTCTCTATTGTTATTTAAGGACCATCTAAGCTCCTTTGCCTGACATTAGATGCCTCCCACTGTCTGGTGCTACCTTACTTTTCTACCTTTATCTCATATTACTCCCTTCCATATAGTCTTTCTTATAGTCAAACTATAACTTAAATGTGCTCCCCCCCCAGCTCATGTCTTTTGTTCATTCTGTACTCTGAATAAGAAATATCCTCTTTCCCTCTCTTCACCTATGCCCATTTTTTAAAAAATTCAAAGACAAATGCCACCTCCTTCAATGAAAGCCAATTGATCCTCCCAGGAAACACCCTTCCTCCACTGCTTCTCTATCTAACATGACTCTTTTTCTCATCTTTCTAATGTACTAATCATGTATTATTTTGTATTAGTCATGTGCTTCCTATTGGACTATGAGATCTTTAAAGCCAAGTATTATACCCTACATAAGCTTTATTTCTCCCATAGTACCTGGCACAGTACTTTGAACATCTTTAATTGATTTTTTAAAAAATTCTTACCTTCCATCTTAGAATCAATACTGTGTAATGTGTAATATTGAAAATCAATATTATGCTAAATGTAATATTTAGAAATTGGTTTGGAAATAGTTAAAAAAATTGTTGTGGTTGCCATTTAAAAAATAATTAACCCTGGACATGAACGGGTTCCAGGTTAAGATGGCGGCAGAGTAAAAAGCAGCTCTTAAACTCTCCTGACCGAAACATATAAGACTCCTCAAGGGGACATAAAAACAAGTCCAGATGAACGGAGGAACCCCACAACAGGGTGCAGCGTGGAAGGTACATGGAATCGGGACATTTCCATGCTATAAAGGGGTGAAACAGCTCTCACTAAATCG
>NC_058130.1:611701897-611727883 GCF_016433145.1 Gracilinanus agilis
TTGCGGGGGGTGAAGGGGAAGGTAGGAGCATGAATCATGTAACCATGTTAAAAATGATTATTAATAAATGTTTAAATTAAAAAAAATTCACATGAACTAAACAAGAAAAAAATAAATAATTAACCCTGAAGTCACAAGGATGATAGTAACTTTTAACAATTTAATTTTAATATAAATATAGTGTAAGAAAGAAATAAGGAGGGAAGGAAATGGGAAAATATTTCCCAGCCTACCACCCTAATCTTACCAGCCCACAAGAGTGTCTCCTGCCCAAGCCACCAATGTCAAATTGCAGAAAGACCTCTAGAGAAGACCCTGATCTCTTCTATGGTCTCATTTTTTATAGTCCTCTTTCTCTACCTCACTTCCTTTCCCTGTGCACTGGTCTATCACATCTCAGGAACCAATCAAAGTGTCTCTGACTTAGAACCATTACCTTTAGTTCTGGGTCATGATCCCAGGGCTCTTAACCTGTGACCCCTGTTTGGAGCATTCCAGCCACTTTAATGGGCTGGCTCTGATGAGCAGAAAGTTCAGGACCCTGGGAGGAAGGGTTTCCCTTTACACCACTGTTTCCAAGACAGAAAAGCAGTAAGGGCTAAGCAATGGAGGTTAAGTGACTTGCCCAGGATCATATAGCTAGAAAGTGTCTGAGGCCAGATTTAAACCTAGAATCTTCCATCTGTAGGCCTGGCTCTCAATCCACTGAGCCACCTAGCTACCCCCTTAAATTGCTTTTTTTTTTTTAAACCCTTACCTTCCGTCTTGGAGTCAATACTGTGTATTGGCTCCAAGGCAGAAGAGTGGTAAGGGCAGGCAATGGGGGTCAAGTTACTTGCCCAGGGTCACACAGCTGGTAAGTGTCTGATGTCAGATTTGAACCTAGGACCTCCCGTCTCCAGGCCTGACTCTCAATCCACTGAGCTACCCAGCTGCCCTTAAATTGCTTTTTGAATGAATTAAGCCCACAGAAAATCCTGAACAAAGTAACTCTAGTCTTTAAAGTGGAAGGAAGACAGAAATTCTAACAGGAAAATGATCTTTACTGGAGGCAGTGTGCTGTGCTGGGTAAAGAATACTAGACCTAGAGTCAGGTAGTTGGGAATTCAGATCTTACCTCTTTCATTGACACTGTGTAGTGCTTTCTACAACCTTTGCCTTGTTGTGGAATTTTCAGCTTAGCCAGTTGAGAGGAAACCACAAATGATTATATATGTGCATATGGACCCAGATGGAATCTTTCCTCAAAGTTCCGGGCCCAAGTTTTGGGGCTTTGGCTATTTTATACCCAACCGATTGGGAAGTTTCTGTAGGTTACATGATGCATCTGCAATGGTTTCCATGTGTTATGAACCCAAACATGACAGGTAAGTATGGGGGGTTAAAGGTTTGGAGACACATACAGGTATGGGGGGTTACATGACTGGATGGAAAAAGGGGAGCAGCCCTGCATCCTGTTACAGCATTGTTCAAGGTGAGGCGAGAGGGAGGCAGCTTCAGGCTCGCATAGTCCTTAGTATGGTACAGACAGTATAAGTCTGCAACACAAATCCATCATGGATTTGTCAGGTCACAGCATGGGAAGTAACAGTGCCCTAGGAAGTGGAACCACTTGCTTTGTTCTGGAGTTCCAGCAGGTGCAGGGGAAGGAGGGGCTATTGGTCACCCTGTCTTTGGCAAGTTTCTGGGTGCGTCAGCCAAATAAAACCAGTCCTTAGAGCATATGGAGGTTCCTAAAGGGGAGATATGAGGGTTCTCTACTACAACCTCAAGCAAGGATTTATCTACTAAAGCAGTGGTACAGAGTCAGAAGTCCTAGATTCAAATCCCATGTCTGATGAGTATTACCTGTGTGGCCTTGAACAAATCACTTAACTACTCTGGATCTCAGTTTCCATGATTGAAATGAGGGACTTGGACTAAGTAACCTATGAAGTTCCTTCCAGCTCTAAGGAATAAATTCTTTTTTTTAAGATCTTGTCATAAAATGGTTGTGATCTGTTAGAGGGAGTTACTGCACAAGGAATTCCCCTCACTGATAAAATCACAAATCCTTTGGCACTAACCTGTCCTATCCCCAGATTGCATGTTCTTAATCAGCATAGTTCCTTAAGTTAAATTAAAAGAAGATTTTTTTGGGGGGGGATTTCTTTGCTTCACAATGGTTCCAAAAAGATGCTAAGAATCAATCAATAAATTAACAAGCATGTTTTTGCTTATTGTACCTCCCTCCTATTTTCCAATTATTATATGAGACTTAAAGAAAGAAAAAGGCAAAAGCACCAAGGGGCTTACATCCTAACAGGATCTATAAGTATATACAAAACAGATACCAGGTATTCTGAGTGGAAACAGCAGTAGAAACTGGAAGGGGTCAGAAAAGGCCACATTTTTTAAAAAAGTATTTGAGCTGAGTCTGGAAGGAATTTTAGGCATTTTAAGAGAAAGAGGCAAGAAGGACAATCATTTCAGGCATGGGGAAGAGCCAGGGCAAAGACACCAAGCCAGGAGATAGAGAAGACTTGATTCTTTCTTAATAGAAAGTTATTCTTTAAAAAAAAACAGTTAGGCACATTAGTAATCCAATAAACATAGGCTACCATGTACAGTACTTAACTGCTGTAGACTCTGAGGGAGACTGGCACATTATGGTTAATAGGCTTCATTTAAGGAGGCTCTTGACCTCTTCCCTTCCTATTCTCTATTACAGAACCATTTTGTTCTCAAATTAATGATATGGTTCTTAAATTGGAATGTATTAAGTGATTGTGGGTCCTTTACTGGTACTATTGGGGAATTAGCTCAGGTGTGGTTGGATGACTCATCCAGTGTAATTAATTTGCCTCTTTTCAGGAACTGAAGTCTCCCATGAATGTAGGCATTCCAACACCAGATGTCAAAAAACCAATCTTTATTTAAGAAAGGAAATGTTTCATTGAATGATAGAAGTTATAATTAAACTCTTCTCGAAGCCACTGAATTCCCTTTAAGAAGTCACCTTTTTTCTTTACCTAGCAATTTGAATTATTTACAAGACACTTGGGTTTTCCCTATGAGTAAAAAGACATCCTCCTGTTAATGTCATGAACTTCCTTTTTAATGTGAAACCATAAACTTATTCTGCATAATTCAACAAGAATAATTTCTTATTATTAATATCTTCCAAGTAATCCAGAGGAATTTCAGGCCTTCTCGGAATCTTACTTTGCTACTTAGAGACAGCTATGATCTCATTGGTATGGGTATCATCCCAACTTGTGCAAATTGCAATCCATCCATGCCTTTTCATTCTTTGCAATCGTTGTCCATGTCTTTCCATAAATCCTTGATAGCCAATTTATTGATCATGGAGATCTTTATGTATTTAACATTTAAGGGATAGGAGTGCTATGCTCAGGATATCTATATGTTATCCTTTACTTGTTACATAGCTGTTCCATCTCTTTTACTAGTTATAGTTATATATGTCCTTAATAATGTCTTTTTCAAATTTTTAAAAAATTTATTTCATTAAATATTTCCCAGTTACATTCTAAAAAATTTTAACATTTTTTGGTAATTTATATTACTTAATTATCTTAACATATAAAGATACAAAAAAATGTAAATTTTTTGAATTCCAGATTCTCTCTCCCTCCCTCATACAGCACAAAATAGTATTCCATCACGATCATCTACCACAGCTCATTCAGCCATTCCTCAATTGATGGATATCAATTTCCATAAAAAAGAGCTGCTATAAATATTTTTGTACAAATAGATCATCTTCCTTTTTTTATCTCTTTGAATACAGCCATAGTAGTGGTATTTTATTTTATTGTCTTGGGGGTGGTATTTCCAAAGTGTTCTCCAGAATGCTTGGCCCAGTTTACAACTTCACCAACAATGCATTAGTGTCCCATGATACTATCTTTAAACTTCTTGTTCACAAGGTATTGTTGTTAATATACCATCTAATTATACTCCACATGTATCTTTCCATTTAGGTGATCTGCCATTTTTATTTCTTTTTCAATCATAACACAAAATATTAGCAGTTGAATACTAGTATTAAAATGAAGTGTTGGCAGCAGGGAACAGCTGGGGATAATCAAAAGTTTTGCATGTTTGGATGTGGCCCAGACAGCTCTCATCATATTCAGTTCTCTGTCCAGTTCATTGTGTAGTGTGTGCCCAAAATAGTGAACTTACTCAAAGCGCTGCTTATCCCACTGACTGCATGTTGTAATATGAGAAATATGCATTCTTCATCCACTTGGTTTTTCCCATGTGGACTGGTTAGCCAATCTTTTTTCAGTGACTATCTATTTCACAAAAAATATTTCTCTTGTCTTGTGACACAGTGGAATAAGTACAATAGAAAGAGGAGGGGGAAAGGAAGGAAAAGGAGAAGTGGCACCATAGCATCTGGCTAATCTCAGCAACTACAGACATAATTTTACATTTGGATTTTACACACAAAAGCCCTCCATAATTACCTGCTATGTGTCAGGCTCTGGGAATATGGAGAAAAGGTAAACATAGTCCCTGCCTTCAGGGTTTTTATGATCTAATGGAGGAGATAACAGAAACAACTATATACAAATAACACATAAAGATAGAGATATAGACATAGCACACACATTTATAAATGTATGATATATATGACAAATATATGTTTAATTGAAGATTATCTCAGAGGGAAGGCACTAGAATTAAAGAGGAAAGGTTTATTGCAGAAATTTGGATTTTAGCTAAGACTTAAAGACATTGAAGGAAGCCATGAAGAAGAGATAGAGAGTTAGAGAATTCCAGACATGGGAGACAACCAGTGAAAATGCACAGAATTGAGGCATGAAGTGTATTATGCAAGGAATGGCAAAGAGACTGGTGTCACCGAATCATAGAGCACATGGAAGGGAGTAAGGTGTAAGAACACTGGAAGGGCAGAAAAGGACAAGCTATGGAGATTATGACTTTATATATAACACTGGAAATAGTAGAGAACCACAGAATTTTATGGCGTAGGAAAGTGATATGGCCAGACTTGTATTTTAGAAAGATCACTTCAGTAATCGAGGAGAAGTTGGACTGAAATGGAGAGAGACTTGGAACAAGGAGACCAACCAGAAGGCTAATGAAGTAGTCCAGGCTTGAGATGAGGATAGCTTATACTAGGGTGGTGACACTGGCAGAGAAGAGAAGGGGTCATATATGAAAGATGCTGCAAAGGTAGGGTTGGCAGCACTTGGTAATAGATTGTTATAGGAGAGGAGAAGGAGTGAAGACTATGATACCTAAAATGTGATCCTGGGTGACTGGGAGGATAGTGGTACCCTTAAGAGTAATAGGAAAATTAGGAAGAGAAGAAGGTTGGAGGGAAGGGCAGGAAACATAATGAATTCCTTTTTTAATATATTGAGTTTAAGATATCTATGGGACAACCATTCAGTGGGCCACTGGGAATTTGAGACTAGAGATCAGAAGATAGGTTAGAGTTAGAGGAATAAATCTGAGAATCATCTACATAGGGATGATAGTTGAACCCATAGCAGCTGATGTGATCACCAAGCAAATAAATTAGAGAGAGGGGCAGCTGGGTGGCTCAGTGGATTGAGAGCCAGGCCCAGAGATGTGGGTCCTGGGTTCAAATATGGCCTCAGACACTTCCTAGCTGTGTGACCCTGGGCAAGTCACTTGACCCCCATTGCCTAGCTCTTGCCACTCTTCTGCCTTAGAACCAATATACAGAAATTGATTCTAAGATGGAAGTTAAGGGTTTTTAAAAAATAATAATAAAATAAAATAAATTAGAGAGAAGAGAAAAGAGCCCAGATCATAACCATTGGCAACAATCACTTAATCAATTGAGAGCTTTTTTTTTAAGAATGGAGAGACATAGGAATGTTTGTAGATAGTAAGGATACAGTTAGTAGACAGGGAGAGGTTGAAGATTAGTGAAAGTGGGAATGACAGAGGGGGGCAATCTGATGGAGAAGATGGAATGTAATGAGGTCATTTGTGCTTACAGAGGGGTTTGCTCTGGCAAAAAGGGCAACTCTTCAGGAGAAACAGGAATACCTACATATGCACATGAATGCATACACACACATAATTCATAGATCCCTGAAGTATAAATTTACTTCATAAAAAATACTAGAGTGGACTATGATAGTGACTTTCCAGCTGTAATCTTCCCATTTGGTTTTTAAGGATGACGCTCTTCCCAACATTTCAAAATTATTTCCAGGGAGAAATACATATAGTACAAAATAATCTGACTGACTGTGACTTGTTTTAAGGGATACAAAGTGGATGAATTAAAGAAGTTTTAAAAGTAGAAACTAATAAACTGTCATTTTTACAACAATAATGGAACATATTGTGTTGTTTGTGTATTACGTGAAAGCAGGTTAAGAATTTTATTTGCTGTAATTGTTATTACAGTTTCCCCCACAAAATGGGAAAATATACAATTTTAATCATTTGGAAGAAAAAGTGAAGGCCTTAACTTTTCTCTGTGCCTTTGGAAAAAAAAATCAGAATTTGGAACTCAAGTGAAATCCCAGAAGGCTCATCGTCACAGATGTGCAAGTGAAACTTTTTCTATTTTAGTTCAAAAGCAAAACTTCTAATGCTATACAAAGTGCTATCAAAAGAAACCTTGAACATCTATTATTAAATTTTGTTTCCGGAAACTATTACAAAGACTCTCTTAGTTCCAAATTCTATAAATGTTAGTTAATGTGAGTGAGTTTCCAACCTACTTCAGAAATACAGTAGATTCTCTTGCATGTCATGACATGCTAGAAAATTGATCTATATGATCTACTGTTTCTCAACAGTGTAAGCCAATGGTGCCAAACTCGAATAGAAACTGATTTCCTCAAATCATACATAAGGATTCTTATAGGTATGTGATCACTTTGAAAAACACATGTTAACATTATCTAAGTTTTATTGTGTTTTTATTTTTTGTTAGGCATTTCCCAATTATATTTTAATTTGGTTTAGCTACCCTTGGGGGTGCTGTGGGTCCCTGAATCCACAGGCCTTTTCTTTGACATGTCTGCTGTAAGCAGACATTTAAAGCAAATTAGGTTCTAGAATGGATTTCATATATCCTTGGCTTAAACTCACTGGGTTTTAGTTCATCACTCCTTTTAGTTTGGATTGCATGTTCATGACCTTGAGCTTAAAACAGTTTCTTGTTACATATTATGTTTCATAGAGTTACCAAAATTTAAAATTAGAAAGAATCTTCTAACACAATCTATTTATTTTCTTTCATCTTTAAACTTTATGCTAATTGGTGACCCATTGCTCTTCTATATTTTTCCTTTGGTTAATTCTGTCACATCTCTGGAAACTTCTTTTTTAATCTCACCCACAAAATATCTCAAGTACCTCATTAAAAAATTGCAATTATCTGACCCTAAGGCAACTTAATCCTTTCTTAGAAGATTAAATAAATGAAAAAAACCTAATCACTTCTTGTCATCTTCAGAAAGGCAGTAATATGTAAGCCTATAAGGCTTATAGTTCCATCATCACTCCCAAACCATGGAATCATTGGAGCTCCAAGTTGGAAAGGGATGTTACAAGTTATCTAGTGACAATCCAACCTTTTATTATATATAAGCATTATTCTACTACCAGTTGACAATCTGTTGTAATTAAACTTTTGCTACATGTCAACAATGAATTTCCTGGTTTATCACTGCTTCATGTTTGCATTTCTTTTTCTTATATTGGTGTAAGAGGTGGGGAAGTAAGTTCATATTTACTCGGCCTCCTGAAGTTATATGAAAATCTTTGCATTTTCTAGAATATATGTTACTCATTAGCTAATCTAATGACTGAGTACCTTATGGCTGGTCATTCAAAGGACACACAGATTCCATGTGAATTTTTTTTTTACTTGGTTGGACATTGTCAAAATAAAAACACTTAGGATCTAGCCTCAAGGGAGATGGAGGTGGGGGAGAAGGTCAACTAGAAAGAACACATGTAAGGACTACCAGGTGATTCAGTGGATAGAGTGCCAGGTCTGGAGTCAAGAGAACCAGGGTTCAAATCTGACCTCATATACTTCCTAGTTGACCCTGGGCAAATCACTTAATCTCAGTTGCCTAGCCCTTACTGCTCTCCTGCCTTGGAACCAATACTTGTATCAATTCTAAGACAGAAGGTAAGGATTTTTATTTAAGAGGAAGAGAGAGGAAAAAAAGAAAAAAGGAACATATGCTTCATCTTTTTTCCTCTGCCTCCTGTTTCTCCAAACCATAGACATAAGGAACAACTCTATTCCAAACCACAAGGATATATACACTGAGATCAGCAACTACCTGCACTTTTCTTTTTAGTTTTAAACCTTTTTTTAAGATCATAAAACTGACTTCTCACCAAGAATCTCAGAGGGCATTTAGTCTGATGCATATTGAACAGAATCCCCTCAATAACATCTCCAAGAAGTGATCATCTAAACTTAAGGCTTCCAAGGAAGAGCAACTCACTTCTCTCTAAAACATCTTATTCTACTTTTGGATTGCCACTGTCATCAACATCCTTTGTATTTGAAGAGGACCCAAATAACATCACTGGATGGTCCTGTGCCAGTGTCTCCCACATGTCATGATTGATACCAAAGTTCTTCAGAGAGACCTTTACTGTCCTTGTCTCACTTCCTGTCTCTATGTGAATGCTTACCTTGGGTGAGTCCTCCTTAAAATAATCTTTTTGGTAAATGTATATTTGGCATTCCAACAATGTTGCCCTCTCTGCAGCTGAATTTGAATGTTTAGCAGTTCTGCTCAAGAGAAGATCTCAGTATTTGGTGGTATTTTCTCTTGCCAGGTAATCTTCAGAATCTTTCCAAGAAAATTCAAATGGAAGTGGATCACTATAATTTGGACATTATTTCCTCTCCTTACATCAAGCCAATATTTGGTTTCCCAAAAATTCACATCATTTCTCTTAGTCCTTTCTTTTAGGGTCAAACATAACACATCTACTCCATCTTCTACAAGACAATCTTTCAAATATTTAAAGACACTACATATCCCCTTACTTCTCCCTTGTTCCTTTCCATCTAGGGGCAAGTATTATTTTTTAAAAGTTGTTTTTAATAATTTTTAAAGTCTTGTTTTTAATTCATTATTTATTTAGTTTGTATTAAACATAATGTATTTAATTCATATTCATATTCATTTCTGACTATATCTCTCCTCATCTTCCTACCTAGTAAATGATCTCTTTTAGTAAAGTTGAAAAAAGACATTTAAAAGCATCTCAGTAGAACTATACACTAGCAATGTCTGACAGATATACAGTATTCAATACCCATAGTGCCCCGTCTCTCCAAAGGAAGAAGGGATGATTATTTTCTCAGTTTTTTCTCCAGGGCCAAACTTCATCAATTTCATTCTATACTGTTCAGGTTTTCCTGCCTCTGTTTCTTCCTATTTATATTGTTGTAGTCTTTATATATGTTATTTTTCTTGTTCTGTTTATTTCATTGTGTATCAGTTCATTTACATCTTCTCATTTCTCTGAATTCTTTATAATCATTGTTTCTTAAAGCCCAGCAATATTCCATTATATTTATATACCACAATTTACTTAGTCACTTCTCAATCAAATTGGTCTGGTACCATTTTCAAAGCATGCTATCAAATATATGTAGTGATAAGTTATTATATTCTACATAGTAAGCTTTAGCTTATAAACTTCCCAAAAACATAGACTATGACTATATTGTTGTTTTTTTACTCAAAAGTTCATACCCATATATCATCATTTAGTAGATTTAGTATCATGTTTTTAGAAACATTTACCATCTTGGAAACAAAATTAAAGCCTAACTATGAAGGGCCAGGCTATACCATGTACACTTTTTTTCTCTCTCATGCAGTTGGCTAAATTAAAAGGAAATCTAATTTCTGATATATTTTAAATTTCATTTTGTTAATATATAACTGATTTTGTATATTTGTATTCTATAAGATACATTTTCCCCTTTAAATGCATGCTTTTAAAAAGCGTTGGCTAGTTCTTAAGTATCATGTTTATTATGTCCTGAGATCAAGTGTCTTGGAACACAACTCCAGGTTGGGAAAATGTGATTCATTTTACATAAATGAGCTTTATAACCAACTTTTCAGGAAGTATTTGTGAAGGGATATCCCAAAGCAAGAAAGGCACAGCAATAGTAACTGGTCATGGGACTTTCCTTCTCATGAGTTTCTCCCTTTCTAATAGCTATAGTTCTACCAGTTCCCTTAGAGATGTTCCAGTCTACCCCCCTTCCCCCCGACTTTTCTGTCTATATGGAGTTTAAACTCTCTTAGTCCTTAGTCCAGCTCATGTAACATCAGCATTTTTCAAAAGGAACTTTATTAGGTATCTAAGGGGTGGGGGGTGGGAACATGGATATAATGAGTCTTAGCTATAGTTAATAAATGTGAGCCTAAGTTAGCTCACATATTGTATATGGCTGATACATTAGGGTGATTAACAAAGTTTATGTCATTCAGTCTGATAAACAGGAGTTGAGGAATTCTCTTTCCTAGTTTGATTCAAAAAGATCCCTTCCCTATGCTCTATGCCCCCACTTAGTTTGCTTAGAGCTTATTCCATCATCATTTGTTGGGGCTAGTTTACAAGGTCTCTAGGCCTCAGTAGCCAACACCAATATTGGGAAGTATACCATTAGATCTCTCCTATGACCAGGCACAGGCTCATCTATGCCATGTTAGATCTCAAAAAAAAGGAAGTGTTTTCCAGAAGTCCATATGCTAATCCAGTTTTTGCCTCTGTCTTTCTGTGTAAATAGGAAATTTTCCTTTATAGCTAACTAAATAATATTGCCTAGTTAGAATTGGGGCCCTTGATTTGGTTGATTTTTTTTGTTTTGGTTTTTTATGTTGTTTTTTTTTCCTTTATCAGATCATAGTATATTCTCTGAGCTCACAATATGAAGTTAAATGTTCGATTTGTTCATTTTGGTCTGCTAGTAGACCAAGAAAAATGGATGTCAGAGGTTGGTAAAGAAAGGTAAAGAAAATCCTTGAGTCATAATTCACTGAACAAACATTGCAAGGTACAGCCAATAGACTCTCTCTCCTTCTCCCTCTTCAATTTAATGGCTGATTAATATCCTGTGGTAATCACTAATTTTCCTTCATTTCCTTCCTGACACTTTATATTCTTTTCCTCTATTTCCCATAGGTATAACATAGTACTTGAAAATTTTAAGGTTTTTGATAATATGTTCCACACATTTCTGACTGGAGCTCAACTCCTAACCAAGGTGGGTTAAAAGCAACATAATTACAACTCGGAAAGAAAAATACAGTTCTGATCCTGTAACTATTATGGAATATGGGGATGCCCCTCTGCTACCCAGATAGGTTGGAAGTTGGTTAATATCTAAATGGGGATAGCCTCTTGTTTGTGCAAAAGAGATTCTTGGAAATAGGAAAGCAGGTAAGAATAGACTAATAGCTTTGGGTTCCCATAAAAAATTGGGAACAGTATCTTTTACTATTGTCTTGTCCTATGAAAATAAAACTGTGACAAGAAAGCTTAAATGTATTAGTTAAAATCCTTAGTAGAAAGTTACTTAAGCTAATGAATGAAAAACATAAAAGTTATATTCGTTTTATAGGCTATGTCTTTTCAGAATCTATAAGCTAAAATAAAAGGACATTTGACATATTTGCCGCAATATTTCAGTAGCTGTAGAACAGCATAGTGGCCAGGTAAATAGTTGTCTTAGAGATCTTTTATTAAAATCTAATCTAATATTTATGGAAGAAAGGCATTACCAGAACTCTCAGGAAGTCATTATATTTTCAGACATAAAGGAAGGAAGCTGGAAAGCTCCACTTCCAAATGATCCCTCAAAGGCCTGAGAGTACCCTGATGCTCACTGGTTTTAGCCAAGCTATTTCTTGCTTCATAGTTGGTCTCATTTTGACTGAACTCTTGGGAGTGAGACTAAGAGGAGTTACCGTGAAAGAAAAGCTACAGATCTTCCAGGAAAGATAATATAGGGCATTTTAAGAGAAAGGGACTATGTCACAGCTAATGGACTTTGGTGTAAAAGAAGAAACTTTGTTCTAAAAATCTGTATATACACCCAGAGACATGGGTATACATATCTGTGCATCAACTAAGTAAATAGGTACAATTGTGCATCTTTATAGAGATTTAGCCAAGGGAGTTGAGCTTCAATAGCTCTTCCTCAAGATGAGACAGTAAGTGTACCCTTAGCAAGCATGTGGAGAGAGAGTCAGAAGTTTTATTTTCTTTTTAGTCTTTAAAGCTTTGATATTTGATTTCCATTTTCTCTGTATGAAATCATAACTCATAGAGTTGGCATCTATGTGAGAACTAAGAGACCCAATGGACTCAGAATTTCAAAAATCAAGTGACACATTGAGTATGTAAAATTAATATTAAGCCATAATGACTTTGTCATTTAGAATTATAGCAAGTAGTTATCCAGGATCTTCATTTGTTAAAGAGGGAGAGCTGTAAAGAGAAAGAGGGGAGCTGGAGGGGTCGAGGAATCTCACCCCATTTGGGTAATTAAATTATGGTTCACTTTGAAAGAGCACCATCAAAATATTCTCTCTGGTGGTTGATAGTGTAAAACATAAGTGATGAGTTGCCAGAAAGGCAATGGATACATCAGAGTGGAACTGCTGGTAAATATAATTAATACCATTTCCTTGCTAAACTATGCATGGAATTGACCTGATTATTTAATTCTTATATTAAGTTTTGTGAATATATTAAGTATTATGAATAACTCATCTGACACTCTTCCATTTTGTTCCCTATTCCATTTTTATTCATTCTGTTCCTTTTTTTCCTGGAAGGCTGTTCTTGCCCTCTTTATCTGTATCCTTTACGTTCTTTGGAAGGCTCAACTCAAATGCCATTTCCTCCAGGTAGCTTTTCTGAGCCCCATTAGTAGCTAATGGCTTTCCCCATGGATGCCATATAAAGAACACTTTATTTTGTACTTTTCTAATAGACTTATCATTTAATGTTATGTTCTCTTTGTTTCTTACCGTAGACTATAGGCTTCATGCTAGCAGAGACTGTCTCATTTGAACTTTGTATCTCCCCTAAGACTTCATATAGTGCTTATCACCCAATAGATACAACAAATGTTTACTGAAAGAATGAATGGTTTCTACACCGGAACCGCTTTCTAATTCAGATTCTGGGTTGTTCAACATTTGAGTGCTATTTATTTCTTCCGATGTATCCCCCGGTTTTGTTTCCCCTTTTAGAAGAGCAGTGAAGAGAATTCATCACCATGTCAAAGAACTACAATGAATCCAGATTCAGAAGTGGCAGATACAATCAGCTGGAGTTTACTTAAAAGAGGATCTATATGCTTTAAAGTGGAAAAATTTGACCATGGAAAAAAATCTCCTAATATTCCATCAAATACACTAAACCAGCTGCAAAATTAATGACTGGGAAATACACTCTTTATGATCTATGACAACTTCATCATATAGGTTATTATGTGTAATAAGCACTAGCTGTCTTACTGAAAAATCTGGTGATTAACATTATAGCATAGAAAATGACAACTGAAAACCAAGAGCTTAAAAGCAAATACCCTCTATTAAGCTTAACCACAAGAGGCCCCCAACTTGTGAAAACTGTGATAGGAAAGGGCTCTAAAGAGCCTAAATTTCCATTCAGGAGGAGCTAGTGATTGTACCTTTGGGGGATCTCACAGCCTAATTTTGTGGTCGTCATTTCAGTGTAGTAGCAGTTGCCAGACCAAAGGGGAAATGGAGAAAATAGCAAATCCTGTTTAAAAAAAATTCCCCTAAAACAAAGAATTGTTAACTTGGTTTGAAGTTGTTCTCCTCTCACGACTGTGCCATCCTCTAAGCTGTTGAATCCATAGTGTTTTGTGGGTGGCAAGATGATGTCATCTTTATTCAACAGCTTGTAGTAATTTCCACTCCCAGCCCTGTTTGAAATGTTGAAATTATGGAAGTCAGTAGGATCTAAGCTTACAGATGAAAGTATCACTTTTCTTTTCCATTGAGATCACAATACTTGTCTTTCTAGCAGAATGACAATTGTGCTGTCACCAAGATTACATCATGCTATCTCCCTTGAAATGGCATCATTTAAGTGTGTGAGGACAGCTGTCAAAACAATGCACACTTGGCTGTGAGCTTTGTGAATCCCCAAGGCACGTACTAATTAGTTTGCCTTTTCCAGATTATTTCAAGAGAGGAATCTAGAGTAATACTTTATACTCCACTGGAATGCATTTGCCCGACAACCCTCAAAACCCCATACCAAAAAAAAACACACACACACACACACACATGTCATCACATGTGCTTAAGATGGGTGAGGTACAAAGAATTAATATTTGTATATTTGAGAATTTAATTTTATCATCACCTCCCCCATTAGCCTAATTCTCTGACTTGGGGATTATATACTGCAGTCTTTTAGGGAAGTCATCCAGGGTTTGCATGGGGAGTGGGAGAAATCATCTTTCCCAATTCCATAATGTCCTAGAGATTTAGGTGAGGGAGGAGTTTTCTACTGTCAGAGACTTCGTAGAGCTAGAAGAACAATATGAAATGGGGTCTTCCAGTGTGCATGTCACCTTATAATATATCCGCATGAGGAGTTCATTATTGTCTCCGTTTTGTAGAAACTTTGCCAACAAGTAATTGGCAAAGTCAGTTCTGTAACTCACAAGTTCCAGGCTTTCAGGGCATGAGTGACAGAGATGTAAGGGGCTTCCACTACTGACATGGAGCTCTCCCTGGTGGGATCCCCAACAGCTGTTTAACAGTACATAGCAACACAACACACTTGAGAACATGAATGCTTTATCCCTTTGAAACTGAAGGGAGAATACAGCTGCTCGTATTGGGATTTGGCTAGAACAACAGGAATAACACCCCTGTGTTTATGAAAAACGTGAAGTGATCTTTAATTGAGCAGAAAAGTTATAGTTACATCACTGGGATTTATCCATCATTAAGTACATTTGGTTTATTTATTTTATACTCTGTCTGACCTATGCATGTGACGGTGTAGGTTCTTCCACATTCAGTAAGGGTCTGAACATAGTGTGCAAGTGTTTAATAAATCAATTAAATGCTCAAGGCCTTACATTTATGTGTCAGCTAAAAGATAGCAGCCTTTCCACAGTTCTTGAAGTGTTTGGGCTCTGAAAACAGTTGGGTTTTTTAGATCTTTTCTTCTTAATCAGTGTCTTAAAGGACTTAATTTTTGTTTTGTAATTTTTAGTCATTTCCACAAAGAAAGTAGGATAGCATAAAAAGAAGATGCTGAATTCCAGAAGAGAAGGCCTGAGCAGAGGCAAACCTTTTTAAAAATATCTCTGGGTTTCTATGGGCATGTAATATATACTGAAAAAACTAAAGAAGAAAAGTAAAAATAGAGAATATGTATTGGATAATTGTTTTTTAAGTGTGTTTCTAGGTTTCTTAGGGGGTGCATGATTTTTAAAAATACTTAAACTCAATTCCACTGTTTTATACTCTAGAAAATTTGGTTTAAAAGACATCTTGATAATTCTCGCTATTTTAATTAAAAGCATCACTATTTAGAAAAGAACAAATTGCTATCTTTTGTTCAGATAAATATTATAAGTAGTTTACTTCTGAAATCAATGATAATTGACCCAACATCAAGGAGACAGTAACACTGAAAAGGTGCTAAATTAGAAAGATCTTGGCTCTGACATTTACTGACACTAACTGGATGAAATCCTAGTAGTCGAATTCAACTTCTCTGGGCTTTATTTGTCTCATCTATGAGATCTGAATGATCTGTCTCATGGGGTTGTTCTGAGGAAAACACTTTGAAAACTTTAACACAAAGTTAAGTGTGAACTAATACAATTAAGTGATGTGAAATTGTTCTTCTCTGAAAATAACTAGAAGTATGACTAAAGAATTATTTCATTTCATGAAAATTTTTACTTTTTCTTAAACTTCAAAGGAAGAGGCGCAAGCAGAGTCTCAAGTTTTGTGTAGAAACAGGCTGATATGAAGTGCAAACCACATTATGAATAACAGCTATGCTTTCATTTTTATTGGAATCTTTTTTTATATCATCATTTCTGGATATATCACTCCCATTCTCCTACATAATGAATCATCTTTTAAAACAAGAATTAAAATATGAAGAGAGAAAAATGGACACTTCAGTAAAACCAAACAGCACAGTCACCAGGTCTAAAGATATATGCATTATTCCACATCCATAGACCAACCCCAAACTCTGCAAAGAGGGCAGGGAAGTACATTTTCTCAAACTCTTCTCTAGGGCCAAACCTGGTCATTATTATTATTATTGTACTTTGTTCAGTTTTTGTTGTTGTTTCCATTTATATTATTGAAATCATGGTATAGATTATTTTCCTGGTTCTGCCATGTCACACTGCATCAGTTCATGAGTCTTCACATGCTTTTATGAATTTTTCATAGTCCTCACTTCTAACAGCACAGTGACATTCCATTATATTGATGCAGCATACATCAGCCATTTCCTAATCAGTTAAACTCTTTCAGATTTAAAACCATACCATTTAAGGTAGCAGCATTTTTACTTAAATCCTACTGAAGGGAGAGAGGCCATTTTTGTGATACTAATCTTTATGATACTAATCATCTTAAGAAACAACTTATATTTATATAAAACTTTAAGGTTGCCAAAGAATTTTACAAATATTACCACATTTGATTCTTTAAAGAAGCCCATTAAGGTAGATGCTGCAATATTTTCCCCCATTTTGCTCATGAGGAAACTGAAATCCAGAGAAGTGAAATTACTTGTTGAGGATTTGTGCAGCTCATAAGTGATAGGGTGAGCCAAAGGTCTTCATACTTCATGCTTAGAGTTCCTAATATAAGAATTTTCTTCTTCTTGCATGATGAAAATAGTGCTAATAAGTAATCTCCCAAAAGAATAGTTTCCTGGGTTAATAACAAGTTAATATGAGATTAGCTGTACTCTAGTACAAATATTCCATTGGGTGGCAGAACCCATGAATATCATTCAACAGATATTTATTGCAATCTTAAGATGTGTTTGGTACTTTATTAGGAGATATGGGGGATACAGAAGCCTTCAACAAATATTGGATTTTATTTCCTGCTATGGGCAAAGTCTTGGTCCTTAAAAAAATTTTATAATCTAATTGGGAAGACGGTGTTAACACAGAAAACAATTAGCAAGTGACAGGAGATGGTCTGGAATTAAGCATGAGCAAATAGCAGCACGGTGGAATGGATAGAGTGCTAGAGTTAGAGTCAGAAAGAATCTAGACTTAATTCCTGCCTCAGATATTGACTGACTGGGTGACCCTGGAGAAATAACTTAACCTTGGTAGTGAGTGCTGCAGATATTATCATCTCCATTTTGCTGATGAGGCAACTCAGAAAAGTCCTGTAAATTCCCAGGATGACACAGCGTGGCTTCTGCCCGCACCTCCATTGCTCTTTGCCACACACCATTCTGTCTGTCCATAGTGCGATACTGAGCAATAATAACCCTGAGAAAATCACTCTCTGGTTCAATATTGGCATCCTTCAGTATTTGAGAGATTCAGTCAAGTATTACTGGGGAGGCCCACAAGTCAGAAACATTCATAATTCTGAGACCCTGATTCCTCCTTACCTTTCCCATGGAAAATATGGACATCAAGTCACACTTATAAGCCTAAGACTTTCTTGCAGTTTTATCATTTATAACTCAAGTACCTTTACTGCTGGATGGTAAAAGAGATGGGGAACTAGGAGGATAGTCAAGTCGACAAGTATTTATTAAGCTTCTATTAGATGTCAAGACTTGTGTCAAGTACTTTGCATACAAAGAAAGGCAAAAATGATCTGTGCCCTCTAGGAGCTTAAATTTTAATGTGTGTGTGAGAGAGAGAGCTTCCAGACAATTGTGTACAAACAAGATAGATACAGGGCATTTTGTTGATCAGTACTATTTTTCAGTTGTGTCTGAATCTTCATGACCCTTTTGGGGTTTTGGCAAAGATTGGAGTGGCTTGCCATTTCCTTTGGCAGCTCATTTTACAGATGAGGAAACTGAGGTAAATAGAATTAAGTGGCTTGTTCAGGGTCACATTAGCTCTCAAGTGTCTGAGACCATATTTGGACTCAGGAAGATGAATCTTTCTGACCTCAGGCCTAGAACTCTCTACTTTGCCACCTAATTGCCCCAGATACAGAGTACTCTGGAGGTAATTTCAAAGGGAAGGAACTAGCATTGATAAGGAAAAACTTCTTGCAGAAGGTAAGATTTTAGTTGAGATTTGAAGGAAGCCACAAAAAGCCCAGGGCACAGATGAAAAGGAAAAAAAAATGTTCCGGGGCAGAGGGGATAGCTAATGAAAATGCCAGGAGTCAGAAGACAGAATATCTTATGAAAGGACCAGAAAGGATGCCACTGTCACTGGAATAGAAAGTGTATGGAGAGGATAAAGTATAAGAAAACTGGAAAGGCAGGCGGGGGCTAAGCTATAAAGGGTTTTGAACACTAAATGATTTTGTATTTGGTTCTGGAAATAATAGGAAGCCACTTATGAAATAGGGAGATGAACATGGTCGAATTTGCCCTTCTGGGAGATTGCTTAACTGAGTGGAATATGAACTGGAGTGAAGAAAGACTTGGGACAAGGAGTCCAACTAACAGGCTACTGCAACTGTCCAAGTCTGATGGGATGAGAGTCTGCACCAGAGTGGGAATGTTAGAGGAGAGGTGGGGATGTATATATACAAGAGATAGGCCAAAGGTAGAGAATCAGCAGGATTCGACAATGGGTTGGATACGGAAGGTGAGAGAGTGAAGCACTGAGGATGATGACTCCACACTTCTCTTTGGTAGTCCGGTTCTACAGCTGCCTACATCCTTGATTCTGTGTTCTTGTTTCTTTTTCTTCTTTGACAAAGGCGGTGTTGCCACTGAATCTGAACAAGCCAGGTATATCAATGGTTTCCCAAGCACATGGTTATCGTTACTGCTGGCACCTGTCTAATATTACACTGTGCAAAGACCTTCAGGTCCATTAAAGGGAGTGAGCAAAACAAAGCTCGGACTTTCTGCTTTAACTTTGATAAATAAATCTTTTAAGTTTCCTGACAAGATATGAAAGATCTCAAGATAAAACCATAAGTTGGAATGATACAGAGGCTCAAAGGCTATCTAGTCTGAGTTATATCTGGGCGAGAATCTGCTCTAAAATATCTTAGACAAGTGGTCATCCAAATTCCACTTGAATGCCCACCAATTTCTGAAACAACCCCAATTCACTTTGAGAGCTTTAATTCTCAGGAGTTTATTCCTTAATATAACTCTCTAAGCCTCTATCTACCACTTTTATTATTGCCTTCTGGGGTCAAGCAGAACAAGAATAATCCATCTTCTATGGCAGCCCTTCCAAAACTTCAAAACCTCTAGTATCACATTCCTTCTAAGTCTTCACTTCTTTAGACTAAACATTCTTAGTTCTTCCCAACTGTGCTGTCCCAGAGTATAATGGGCTGCCTAAGCAGGTGTTGGTTTCACTTTCCTTGGAGGTGTCTTCAAATCAAGGATGGTCACATTGTCAGTATATTAGAGTGGGAAGGTCTCCTCCTTTTAGGAGATACTCTACCTTACTGTTTTCTTTCCCAAAATGTGATGCCCAGAATCTTAAGATTTCAGATGTGGTCTGACCAGGGCAGAGTAATGGACAGGGCAAACCAGTGGAATCAAAACCTTCCTCGTTCTGGACACAGTACCTTTCTTACTACGACCTGAGATCGTATTAGCTTTTCTTTGGCTGTAATGTCACTCTTGACTCATATTGAGTTTGTATTCCACTAAAACTAGCAAGCTCTTGTTTAGCTATGACTTCCTAATCTTATCCTTGTAAAATTGATTTTTCCATAAATGTCAGACTTTATTCCTATTAAATTTCATTTTATTGAACTACTTTGGGCCCATAATTCTAGTCTGTTGGATCTTTTGGGATACTGACTATCATTTAAAATGTTGTTATCATTTCCAGCTTCCTGTTATTTGCAACTTTGATAAATATGACTACAGTCAATTTATTTGTAAATCTGATATTGAACAACTACTAAACTTCTGGATGTGCTGTCTTTTTTTTAAATGATGGGCCTCTTTTGCCCTTTGTTAGCTATAAAATCAAGACTTCAAAAACACATAATACTATGCTTTTTTTCCACTTATTAGAGCTGCACTGTGGTATAGTGGGAAGAGTGATGGATTGGGAGCCAGAAGACTTGTGTTCAAAACCTGATTCTGCCATTAATAATTTCTGTGACCTTGGGTGATAAATTTCATCTCAATTCCTCATCTGTGAAATGAGGGCATTAGACTAGATTAACTCTAAAGTCCCTTCTAGATATAAATCAGTGATCCTATGAAACTCTGGTGAACAGATGTTATCAGATGTTCCCTTTTATAGAAAGAGTTATGGGTCATATATTATTTTTTTTTTACCTTTCAGAAAGTGGCATAGTGTCCATGCGTCCTTTCCCACATAAATTCATGTTTGAGACAGAAACTGGCAAAGAAAAGAAATAGGACAGTTTTCTGAAAGGTAAAATCAGTTGGAGCTTCAATGAAGATTTTGTTGTTGTTTAGTGATTTTCCAGTTGTGTCTGACTTTTTGTGATTTGTAATTTTCTTGGCAAAGCTACTGAAGTGGTTCACCATTTCCTTCTCCAGCTCTAGCTTATAGATGAGAAACTGAAGCAAACATGGTTAATAAGCTAATAAATGTCCAAGTCCAAATTGAGACTCAAAAAGAGAAGTCTTCCTAACTCCAGGCCTGGCATTCTATCCACTGTGCCACCCTGCTGCCCATTTAATGAGGATTTAATTCTGCATTATTCCAGACACTTTAGATCAAGATTCTCCTTTTGAGTACTGGTTATGTTAGGTGGCCACTGAGGTCCCTTACACTTCTCAAGGCCTACGATTCTGTAACTTATGTAGCTTCAGTCCCTCTCTTTAGATTTGCTCTGATTATCATTTACAAGCTTCCCAATTTCTCCACATCTAGAGCTTTTAGATTTTAATGATCAAATTTCACGTCATGGAAGCCCCAACTGACAATGTGGTTTCTCTTCTCCTTTAGATATCCTGCCAAACAACATAAACAAGAGCATGAAAATATTTTTAGTATCTGTCATAAATGTAGCACCTGCTTTGGTTCCTATAATCTAAGAATCATGACAGGATGCACCTGTCATATTATTTCGAGTAATACAATTGCTTCTTTTGTTGCTGTTGTTCAGTTGTTCAGTTGTGTCCATGGACACAATTTCGTGACTCCGTGGACCATAGTTATCCATGGGGTTTTCTTGGTAATGACACTGGAGTGGTCTGTTGTTTCCTTTTTTTCCCAATAGATCCTTTTGTCAGGTAATCAGAGGTTAAGTGACTTGCCTGAGCAAGGAAGTTTCTGAGGTCACATTTGAACTCAAGGCTTCCAGACACAACGCCCAAGCATTCTAGCCACTGAACCATTTAGCTGCCTTCATCTACTGTTCCTTTACTCACTGAATATTTCCTGGTGTTCTAATACTCCTCAATTGATTATACCAAGAAAGGAGGAACAGTCATTTTTTTAATAAGCAGCATCAGCCCCCCACATCATGCTTTAATTGGATTGTAAAATCATAGATTAATAACTAGAAGGGACATAAAAATATTATATGAGAACCTAAGCCTCTAATTTTACAGTTGAAGAAACATAAGCCTACACAGGTTAATGACTTGCCCAAAGACCCATAGCTAAAAATAAGTTGGAAGATCCAAGATTCAAACCCAGGACCTCTGACCCCAAATCTAGTGTTATTCGATATTTTTTCCCTCACACTGCACTATAGTCCCTCTAGGGAAATCTATATAAAACCTGAAACTCAAGACCACTCCTCTCTTAATTACTCTCTGGGTTTTTTGAAGGTACACAGCTCCTTTGAAAAGTTAGGAACAACATCAGAGACACTATCTTTTAGTAAAGTGATACTGTAGTCTGGAAAGCAAAGCACTGTTTTATTTGTCTACAGTACACTGCGTATGGTGGGCATTTAATAAATGCTGGTTGAATGTATTTGCTTGTAATCACAGTATAATTCTGAGGTACTTTGATATGTTTGAGCAGTTGTGGTCAGTGTTGTCATCTGAAATTATAATGAGATTTCATTACCTTCCTGTTTTTTAAAATCTAATTTCATCATGAAATTAATAATCAACAAATACAAATATTCCAAGGTATAAAAAATAAACAAGAAACTGAAATTTAATGTAGTTTTAAAATACATATGCAAAGTATTGTTTAACAAAATTTCTCTTTTTATATGTCCCTTTTATTCTTTTTTTCTATGTTCAGAAAAAATCTGCTACTAATGCTCCTCTTTTTATGTCCATCATTATCCCTAACATATCTTCTCTACTACCTTAAAAAAAAGAGTTCAGTCAAGTAAAACAAATCAGTGCAATGGTCATATTTGAGAACGCATGTCTTATTGTACCCCCTAGTCCATTATTTCTCATTACTCTACCAATAAGTAGGAGATATGTTTCATCATCACTCTTTGGAAGTCATGATTGGTCACTGCTTTAGCCATAGTTCTGAGGTCTTTCAAAGCTATTTTCCCTCACATTATTATTTTGGTCATTCATTGCTTAAGTTTGCTTGGTTTTGCTCAGTTAAGAGGGGTAGGCATGAGGGATCAACAAGACTAAGATAAGGAATGATATGGTACATCAGTAAGACAATTTGAATGGGGTAAGTATAAGGGGATGGGAGCATGCAAACCATGAAGTCCAGGCAGAATATCAGTGATTGGAAGTAAGTTCATTGAAGGATACCTGAGATTAAATTGTTCAGTCTTCTTTTGAGACTGAGTCTCTTCATAAAAGTACTGCCCCACGATAAAAAAGATGTAGGATGAAGTATCCTATACAGGGTGCCTTGTTTGTACCAGAAAATGCCAGGAAATTGAAAGAAATCTTGACTAAAGGGAACTAGAGAAGGTCCCTGTGAAGGTTCCAACTGGGATGTAAAATGGTCAGTGACTCTTCCCTCTACCTTCCCACACACATATACTACACACATAGCCTAGAAAACTATGGAAGTTCCAGTGTTCTCCCACTCTCATTTACCTGTGACAGAGTTCTGATTCAGGACCTAATGCAAAGAAGCCAGGGCCCTGGTATGCCTAAGTTCTGGGCTGCTGCAATAATACTGATGAATGATTTAAATTATCTAAGACATCTGCCAGAGTACTCTGTCTACCTGCCTTGGTGTTTGACTGTCTGTGTGTTTCTCTGCCTAAAGTAAAACAATTTCTTGACTTGCTTTTATGATTTCTTCCTTCAAGTGGTAGGGTAAACCAACAAAGAGAAATTCTACTTTGGATCTAATTCTCAATAACAGTGAAAAAATGTTTGCTGAGGTGAAAATAATGGAAACCTTAGGGAGAAGAGACAGTTGTGAAAGACAATAAAAAGAAAGTCAGGTGTTGTCTGACATGTCCCCCAACTTGGGAAGAACAGATTTCGAAGAGTTGAAAGCATCCCAGGAGCTAAAATTCTACAAGGGAATTCAGCCCAGGATGTATAGGATTTTATCAAAATTACAATTCTGAAGACAGAAATGGAAAATATTCTGATGAAAAAGAAAAATAAGTTGTCTAAAGAAACTTCAAGGGGAGATAACAGGAGGAGAGTACAAAACCATGGTAGAAAAGTGGAAGAAGAGTGTCAAGAATAATAAAAGTCAGAAGTAGAGGATAAAGAGAATAAATGGGTCTTTATACCTTTGTGACTACATTAGAGAAAAGAGAAGGATCAAAGAAGGAAAAAGTCTTGTGCTCAAGGTGGATAGGATAGTGATAACTACTAGCAGAAAGAAGGCAGAGCTGTTCAATTTTAATTTTGCTTCTGTTTTTTCTGCCAAGAAGAAATATTTTTGAACTAAAAATGACAGAATAAAAGTAACTAATTTGGTGTGGATAAGATAAATTAGGATAAAGGAGAATCTTGATGCCATTGAGGCACTCAAGTCACCTAACCAAGTGGACTATATATCCCTGGTATTGAAAGAATCAACACATGGTTCCTACTATTATATTAAAGGAGGTCTCTAACTCTATTTGATGTATATGAAGTTGGAGTACAGAGAGATGATAAGATGGTACTTCTCCTTTATAACAGTTGCCCAGGTAGGATCCTTCAGGTCAAAGTGGTTTATCCCTTCAGGACCCACCTGGGGTTAATTATTGGGCTCTTCAGCTGGGATAACGTTGATAATCTGACTGCGTGACTCCCTTCCCAAATAAGCTTTGGAAACCAATTCAGGAAGGTACTTTAAACTTTGTATATATTTGATAAGAAGGATAATGGTAAGGATTGAGGTATTAGGAGACCCTACTTTAAATTGATACTAATGAATCTAACTGCAGGCAATGAAGGAATCAAGATGAAAGCTTCTCTCTGGTCCAGACTGGCCAGGGCTAAACCAGAGTGAAATCTTCAGCTTCTTCTTCTGTATATCTTAAGCCTTAACAGTTGAGATTTCCACCCTTTGTCCACCCTCTTCTTCTTCTCCTGCCCACTTCCCGGATCCCTCCCGGGCCCTGGGAAGCCTAGATAGCTAAGATGATGAAACTCCTAATATCTAGGGGCAGTAGACACAGAGATGGTGGTCAAGTACAGATTGATAATGGTACAGGAAACACAGGAGGAGCTTGCAGGTTAGTGTTTGCAACTCTTGTTATCTCCAAAGACCAGGATCCACACTGATCTCTAGCCTCAGGACAGGAAAAAGACCCCAGAACCTCTGCCAGGGTTCTCAACTGCCCCCTCCTGAGTCCCACATGCCTCTCTGGGAACATTCTATCCAACTGACTTATCTGTCAATCAAAAGTGAACTTCAAGCTCCCAGAGATTCAATATAACACTACCAAAACACTGTTGTTGGTATTGGAAAGATTGTAGAGAACATTAAAGGGACTGTATGACTGGAAGAGGTGAAATGTTGTCTTGCTTTTTTTTTTTATAAACATTTATTAATATTCATTTTTAACCTGTTTACATACTTTATGCCCCTACTTTCCCCTTCACCCCCTCACCCTCCCCCCACCCATGGCCAACGCACATTTCCACTGGTTGTAACATGTGTCCTTGTTCAGGGTCTATTTCCATATTGTTGTTAGTTGCATTGGTGAGGTAGTTTTGAGTCTACATCCCCAATCATGTCCCCCTCAGCCCATGCATTCAAGCAATTGTTTATCTTCCATGTTTCCTCTCCTGCAGATCTTCCTCTGAATGTGGGTAGCATCTTTACCATAAATCCCTCAGAGCTGTCTTGTGTCATTGCATTGTTGCTGGTACAGAAGCCCATTACATTTGATTTTACCACAGTATATCAGTCTCTGTGTACAGTGTTCTTCTGGCTCTGCTCCTCTCACTCTGCATCAGTTCTCTCCAATTTGCATGGAATTCCTCCAGTTTATTATTCCTTTTAGCACAATAGTATTCCATCACCAGCATATACCACAATTTGTTCAGCCATTCCCCAATTGAAGGGCATCCCCTCCCTTTCCAGTTCTTTGCCACCACAAAAAGCGCAGCTATAAATATTTTCGTACAACTCTGTTTATCTATGATCTCTTTGGGGTACAAACCCAACAATGGTATGGCTGGATCAAAGAGCAGGCATTCTTTTTTTTTTTAACATTTATTAATATTCATTTTTAATATGGTTACATGATTCATGCTCCACCTTTCCCCTTCAACCCCCCCTCCTGCACCCCTCCCACCCATGGCCGATGCGCATTTCCACTAGTTTTGTCATGTGTCCTTGATCAAGACCAATTTCCAAATTGTTGGTAGTTGCATTGGTGTGGTAGTTTCGAGTCCACACCCTCAATCATGTCC
>NC_058130.1:611727962-611728307 GCF_016433145.1 Gracilinanus agilis
TTTACCATAAATCCCTCAGAGCTGTCTTGTGTCATTGCATTGTTGCTGGTACAGAAGCCCATTACATTCAATTTTACCATAGTATATCAGTCTCTGTGTACAGTATTCTTCTGGCTCTGCTCCTCTCACTCTGCATCAGTTCCTGGAGGTCTCTCCAATTTGCATGGAATTCCTCCAGTTTATTATTCCTTTTAGCACAATAGTATTCCATCACCAGCATATACCACAATTTGTTCAGCCATTCCCCAATAGAAGGGCATCCCCTCCCTTTCCAGTTCTTTGCCACCACAAAAAGCACAGCTATAAATATTTTCGTACAAGTCTGTTTATCTATGATCTCTTTGG
>NC_058130.1:611753229-611793250 GCF_016433145.1 Gracilinanus agilis
GGGGGGGGGGGGGGGGAGGGGGTAACCTTTTCTCAACTAAGCTCCTAGATAACCCTTTAACACACACCAGCTTACCCCGCCTTCCTTTCCCAGGCCCCTAATGCCGGAGCTTTAACTCTGCCTTCCTACAAACTAGGGGCCCCAATTGAGATGCCTTCTGAAGGATTCAGCTGTGACCAAGTGGCTTCCTGGTATTAAATGGGACACTTATCAAAGATCCGGTTTGCTTCCTGGTCAGGGTATAGATGTTGAATACACAAAGCAGACAGAATTCCTAAACACTTTTATTAGCCCGGCCATGTTGCAAAGATTTTGTTACAAATTATTAACCAATATATATCTGCCTTTGGGGATTTGATGGGGGTGGGGGTGGGGTGGGAGAGAAGAGAGAATACACTTTAAAAGATAAGTGTTCTGGAGACAAGCCTAGAGACAGGAGATCCTGAGTTCAAATGTGGCCTCAGACACTTCCCAGCTATGTGACTCTAAGTAAGTCATTTAACTGCCTAGCTCTTCTGCCTAGGAACCAATACATAGTATTAATTCCAAGAAGGAAGGTAAGAGTTTTTTAAAAAGAGAGAAGTGTTCTATTTTATTTTTTACTGGCACTTCTACACCTACCATCCAGAAATTGTGGGCTGAGAATTATTTAGATTCTTTCCATACTGGTACTTGTTGTATACTGCCCCAGATTATAGAATAAAACAAACAGCCAATTAGTTCATTCTCCTTCATTTTACAGGTAAGGATACTGATGTACATAGAGTTAACTTGCCTAACCATGCAGTAAGTGGCAGAGCTAGTATTTAAATTCAGGTCCTCTTGATTCTAAAACCAATGTTTTTTTCCACTTTGCCATCACATCACCCTCCTGTATTATTTTCTCCCAGTGAAACCTTATTGGACTTATCCTTAGTATAGTGATAAAATATGAATCCTCATTTTCTTTTCCTTTTTAGTATATATGATCTGCTGGAAATTGGTAATTGTTTCTCCTAGATGTTACAAATGACCAACTTAGAAATTAATTTTGAGAATATGGCCTGTTTGTAACTTGTGTGCTAGTCATATCTATTAGTGTTTTATAGCAAAAAAATAAGTGAGCCCCATGGGTTAAAAACATGATTAAACTGAATATCCTCAATGAAGTATTTAGGCCTTTTAGATGATTTTAGTGTGGTACCATCACTGCTAAGTCTCTGCATTTATTATGATATCAGAGTAATTGTTATATTATCAAAGCACTAATCATTAAAGGCAAAGTTATTAAAAGATAAAATTGATTCATCTATCAATAGGCCTTTAGTAAGTGATTACTATACAACTTTGCTTAGCATAGATAAAAGCAAAACTGTTCCCTTCAAGGAACTTACATTCTACTTTAAGAAAGATTCATACATATACTACCAATACCAACTCCAAAGTTTTCACTTCCATAAAAGTTTTTGTGGGAAAGGATTTTAGAGCCTGAATCTGGGTTCATAAGTGGAGAAAGAACAGCTTTAACAGCTAGTTTAGGAGTAGATATCTACGCCATAGTTTGAATGCCTTTGAGATTGTGGTTCTTATCCTCAAATTTTTTATTCTATATGAACTGAAATTCCATCAATAGAAATTAATGCAGCACAGCAGGCATCCTCTGTTCAAAATATAAGTGCTTCTAGAAGACTCATTATCAGTTATTCAGTGAGAATTGTCTAATTTTACTTCCAAAAATTTAGCTAAGAACATCAGTAATGAGGAACACATGAAATTAGAAACACATGAAAGCTTGATTATATTTCAAAAAAGCAGAATTATGCTTGATTTAAAGAAAACAGTGTAATTATTAGACCTATCCAAGAATAGGAATGAATTTCCTTTAATAAGCTGAATGACCACTTGGGTATGCTATAGTGAAAATCCTTTCTCAGGCATGGGCTCAACTAGATAAATGTCTGCTTATTTCCATTTCAATGCTAAAATTCTATAGGTTTGATCTCAAAACTTTGTCTTCATTAATATTTTGCAGAGTACCAGGAAAGGGGGAGAGAATACTTATCTACTTCCCACATCCTAGAACTTAGATTAGCAATATTAATACTGCAGAGGAGCCATCTTATTAAATAGACTTTGTAGGCTATCTTGGGAACTGAAACACCATGTAGGGAATTGTTCCTCCTAGATGTTACAAATATCCAACTTATAACTTAATTTTTAGAATACAACCCATTTGTTGCTTGTGCGGTACTTGTACCTATCAGTGTTTTATAGCAAAAAATATAACTGAGCCCTATGGATTAAAATATAATGCTAGTCTAAGCAGAGAATGAATTTGCTGATGAAAAAAGCAGGATATAGTGATATAATTTTAAAATTAACTGACAGTAGAGCTTAGTTGTGTTTCCATAGTGCAAGTGATAATAAATGACTTTTTAACTTGGAATATCTTCATCAACAAACAACTGCAAAGTGGATGAGAGAAGAGGATCAAGTTTGAGCACTTAATACTAAATTTATTATTTTTTGTGGTTTTTAGAAATGTGAATGTTTCCCAGAAAATCAGTACTTAAGGTTTTTTTTTCTTCTTAATTCATTTCAAGTTTCCAACAGAGATGTGTGGCTTTTGACAGTAATGTTTTAAAAAACCTTTTATTTAATAATAACAATGTATTATAAAGTAATAATACAAAGTTTGGCACTAAACAAAGAAAATGCTATACGGCAAATCACCCAAGGGATTTCATTTACAGTAAATTGATCATTACTCTCCTAAAAATTAGGCTTAGTAATTTCTTCTTTAAAAAAAAAACACTTTGATTTATTATGTGATAAAAACATAATTGATTTTTGTGGTTTTCTTTTAATCTTATCTCAGCTCTATACTGCAGGATGTTATAGCCATCTGCCCTCTTTTTGGAGACCTTATACCATGATACTTAGCTTCTCTCTGGATAATTCATTTGGATAGAATGAATTTGTAAATAAAGCAAAGGTTTAGGAACCTGTCCTCCTGAGATTGAGTTAACTTTTTTCTCTTCAGATGGTTCCTACAAACTAGTTTTCTTATTGATATGTGCTCTTGGTCATAAGGAGAACTACTTATGGATAGGTGGTCAGTTTAAATTAATACTATTAAAAAAACAGATTGAACACATTCTCTGGCTAGTGCTGTAGAATAGTTACTTGCATTTCTGTATAGCAAAAGGTAGCAAGTTTCAAAAGGTACATCAGACACAACTACTAGTCTGAATTATTGCTTAGCAAAATTTGTCCCTCACTATAATCACCTTTTTTGCTCTTCAAGTTAGTTACTAATACTTTTCCAGGACTTATGTTAAAAGGATTGAGCAAAGACCATAAACTTTAACTTATTAGCAGTCATTAAATTATATATCATTTATCTAATTTTAGGTGTGGACACTGCCAGCGGCTACAGCCAACTTGGAATGACCTGGGAGATAAATATAATAGCATGGAAGATGCAAAGGTTTATGTTGCAAAGGTGGATTGCACAGCAGATACTGAAGTGTGCTCTGCACAGGGTGTTAGAGGATATCCCACGTAAGTAGAAGAGGATGTGTATTTGTGACATTTTTCAAGTTTTTCCACATCCATCTGCCAACTAGATGAAACCAAAGTCTATGTTAATCTTTTGGTGATTTCCTTTGTAGTTTTATAGTAAGTAGGTGCTAAATTTAAGCAAGCATTTCATGTTGCCAGAGAAAAGTTATTCTTATTGCATCTATTTTGTATCATATATTTTGCAATTTGTTTAAAAAATCTTTCATTAAATCTTTTCATTAAATCTCTATTGGATTTTCTTTTTGATAAAGCATCTTTGAGGCATGAGATGGGGTAGTTTTTTAGATTTACCAGCATATTTTTCCCAATACAGCACCTGTTTCAATTCTAGAATCAGAGAGGTAGTCCTGGAAGAGTACCTTTGAGGCCATCTAGTATAACCTCATTTTAGAGAGAAGGAAATTGAGTCCAGGAAAGGTTAAGTGATTTCTCCAAGATCACATAGCACTTGAGGCAGAAATCTTTGGGTGTCCTCACCGTGCCTGAAAATAGTATATTATAAAATTATGCCGCTTCCCTTTAAGGCAGGAATTCTTATCCTTTTTTTGTCATGGATTCTTCTATCAGTCTGGTAAAACTCCTGGACTTCTCAGAATGTTTTTTAATGTTTTTAAATGCAATTAAATACAATTATAAAAATATTTTTAAGAAATACGTTCATAGATATAGGACTAGTCCAACCTTTCTGGAAAACAATTTGGAACTATGCCCTAAAAGCTATAAAACCATACATGTCCTGGTACTACTTTAGATCTTTGTCTCCAAAAAGATAAAAGAAAATGTGTACAAAAATATTTATAGTGGTTCTTCTTATGGTGGCAAAGAATTGATATCTGAAGAGATGTCCATCAGTTGTTGAATGTCCCTCAGTGAGAATGTGATGAAATATTATTGTATATTAAGAAATGATAAAGAGGATGATTACAGAAAAATCGGGAAAGACTAATGAACTAATGCAAAGTGAAGCCAACAGAACCACAGGAATACAATTTACATGGTAACAGCAATATTATAAAGCTAATCAATTATGAAAAACTTAGTAACACAATAATTCAGCACAGTTACAAAGGACTCATGAGGAAAAATGCTCTCCACCTCTACATCAGAGAAATGATAGACTTACGGAAGCAAATTTTTTTCCCCTCTTTCTTTTTTTCCCCACTGGGACATGGCATATGGAAATTTGTTTTGTATGACTATATTTGTAATAGATTTTGTATTTCTTGTCCTCTCAATGGATTACAGAGGGACGAGGGGGAGAATCTGAAAATAAAATAAAATTGAATGGGTTTTTTAAAAAAACATTCATAGATTCTAGGTTAAGAACCCCTATTTTAGGGAGTCCTAGCTAGGACTGCTGTCATAACTGATGAAATAAATAAAATATTGGACTTAAGAATTAGGAAGATTTGAATTTTGAGTCCAGCTTTAGACACTGAACTAGCCATATGACCCTGAACAAGTCACTTTCCTCATCTATAAAATGAGTAGACTAGACTTGATGCAAAGGGCCCTTCTTGCTCTAAATCTGTGATCCTATACTCTTACCAGAGAACCACTGACTAATTGAGAAATAGAGGCAAGTTGTTCACTAGGGTTTAGACTGAGAACAGAATCTCCAGATTTGACATTTTAATTCTAGTCTCTAAGAACAAAAAGTCTCTTATAAATGACCTGCCTGGCTGAGTACTATAATAGTAGATAGATATAGTGAGTTCATTGGTGGCAAATTGAATTGTCTATCCTGCTTTAATTTATCATAAGATTTTATAAAATTATGGGGAAGAGAAAGTGACACACAGTTTGATCAGATTTATACATGTGCTAACTTTTATTTAGAAAAAGCTTTTTAAAAATAGCTTGTAGCAATCTTGTAAAAAAGGAAAAAAGCAAAGCAGGTTAGAGCATCAGCTTTCCTCTGGGCATGAAATGGACAGAAAGATATAGGCACTTGATCTTAGCATATGCTAATAATCTAATCCTACCAGCATCTTTTCACATATTCTATATAAATATTAAATTGCCTGCTTGGGCTAATGTATTCTTATTCCTTCAAGCTCTTTTTAACCTTATGTTGAGACTAATCGATGGTAAGCATTTTAGACTAGGAATTCTGATTTCTGTACATACTGGCCTTTTAAAATTCCTGTATTGCACAGATGGCATCTACTAATACGATGTGATAGCCTGGCATATCTTGTGTTCTAATTTTTTTAATTGAACACATTTAACACAGCATTTTTTTTTATTCCAATAATCCCTTGTCTTTATCACCATCAGATATCTCTTGATGAGTTTTATTTAGAGTGTATTTCTTTCCCACCTTACAAAACAGTAGCATGGTTGTAATTGCTAACTGTCCCTAAAGCTATATTAGTTTAGTCTCATGGTCTCAAATCTGTTGCTATCACTACAGTAACTGTCCCTATAATTTAACTACATACCCCTTTAGGAGCAAATGCATCTGCTATAAATGAGATTTCTTCTCTGTGGGAAAGCAGGCTACAGAGTGAAAGGAAGCAAATCTCTTAGATGAGCTGTAGTTTTAGGGGTTGTCTTTTAGCAAAATGGTACTAACAATTCTGTGAGCAATTTTCTGCTAGACAGCTTCATTACATATACTCAAGTTTTATGCTTTGAAAACATTTAGGTAACTCCAGAGTACGTATTTAGAAAATGAACTCATTGCAGCCTGATGCATCTGCTGGTGACTTCTGCTAGTAAAATAATAGACAGTTGATTTATTGTAAATAGTAGTTAATGGTTTTAGACCAATTTTGAAAATTACATCAAGCCTGGGAAGTTAAGCTTTTCAGTTTCACAGTTTTGAAAAATAAACTTTGAAATATTCTGCCAATTGAAAATTAACACCTAATACTTTAGGTCCATTTAAAAACTGGACCTTCTTATATTTATTTGCAATGTTTGAATGAGATACGGGTTATTTCTTAAAGATTAGAATTGCATAAAATTTCCTTAGCTATCCATTTTTTTTTCTTTTTGCTTCCTTGAAAACTTTAGTAGAGGAGCAGCTAGGCAGCTCAGTGGACAGAGAGCCAGATCTTGAGATGGGAGGTCCTGGGTTCAAATTTGGCCTCAAGCACTTACTAGCTTTGTGTATGACCCTGGGTAAGTCACTTAACCCCAATTGCCTAACCCTTATCTCTCTTCTGTATTGGAACCAGTACATAGTATGGATTTTAAGACAGAAAGTAAGGGTTAAAAAAAAAAACTTTTAGAAATCTGACATTGGAATATATTTGTAAATCATTTAAGTTAAATCATAAAATGTACTTGGTCCTCAGGAAGAAAATGCAACATCTTGAAGCTACCTATTTGAAGAGTTTTTGAGAGAACATATACACATACATAACATTTCTTTTTGTTGTTGTTTTAATTTTCAGCTTAAAGTTTTTTAAACCAGGCCAAGAGGCTGTGAAATATCAGGGTCCCAGAGATTTCCAGACTTTGGAAAACTGGATGCTGCAGACACTAAATGAAGAGCCAGCTGTAAGTACATAAGAAACTTTTCTTTAAAATCAAGTTAATAACTTTCCTATATAAGGAGTTAGCTTTTGCTTTCTAATAGGAAAACAATTTTAAAAAATGATTTCTTTTAAGAATGCTGTCCACGTTCAGAGAAAGAACTGTGGGAACAGAAACACAGAAGAAAAACATGATCGATCACGTGGTTCTATGGAGATATGATTGGGTTTTGATGTTAAAAGATCACTCTATTGCAAAAATGAATAACATGGAAATAGGTTTTGAACAATGATACATGTATAACCCAGTGGAACTGCTTGTCAGCTCTGGGAGCAGGGAGGAAAGAAGAGGGGTAAAAATCATGAATCATGGAACCATGGAAAAATATTCTAAATAAATTTTTTTTAAATTATTTCCCTTGGTAGCAATGAAACTAGCCAGAAAATTTAGATGAATAATTATCTTAGGATCTTGGATTTACAGTGGGAAGGAATTAGAGATCATCTAATCCAATCCTCCCTTTTAAAGAAACTAAGCTTCAGAGAAACAAATTGACTGGTCCAAGCTTGGACAAATAGTAAGTAGCAGAGATGAATTCTGAATTCAGATTCTATGACTTCAACTCCAGTATGATTTTTACTATACCATGCCGCTTCTCAACAAATAAACTACCTTTGTTCTCATTTAAAAGTCACTGACATTGTAAGCATATGATATTATGAGATATCGTAACTAGCTCTAGAGAAAAATTGAAGTCTGAGGCTCTGATATCCAGTATGTAAAGCCATTCTTATAGAGAACTCAAGCAGGCGCCTTCTCTATGGGATTAATAGAGCCTATGTTCCAAATATTTCCTCCTATTCTTTCTCTTTTTCCTTCTCATTCCATAGTTTGCTGATAATATGAACTCATATTTTCCTCTTTGCTGATAAACTAATTCCACCTAATCTCTTATAACTTGGGTCATCTTCCCTATCACACCCTATGCTAAGCCTTTCATAATCTGATTATTACAGAAACTCATACAATGCTACTGCTAGAAGAGCTTAAAAACCGTCTAATTTAGCCCCATCATTTTACAGATGAGAAAATTCTTAAAATTCATAAAAATCTTAAACTTAAAGCTAGTACTTTTTTTTGCCAGATAACTTTCAAGTGGATGATTCATTATTGGTGGATCCTCAGTTTTCTCTTGGGGGCCCTTCAATTTGTTGTATTCAATATGAAACCTCTCATAAAAAGAAAATCTTTGGTGTGGCATTCGATTCACTAAAGGAATTGTGCTCACTAAGAAACTCAGTGAGCACTGTATGCCTACCAAAGAAATGAAAAATAATTCCTTCAAATTTTGAGTGGTAGAAAATGTATTTTCATACTTTTCCAGTGTTAGACTATGTTTTAAAAAATAAAACACCTTAATTACTGGTGAGAAAATTCGAGTCTGTCAATGTTTTAGTTGTTTCTTAGTTGTAACCAGATTTTGATATTATCATGTGTAGCTTTCACATAGCCTTAAACTTTGAATTATGAATTTTACGAAAAATATCTCCAATTTTTCTTGAGGGAACTTATTTTGAAGTGAAATTAAAATCTTTAAAAGGAGCACTGACAATATTAGAATGAGACAGATAAGTCAAAAAGTCAGTCAGTCTTTAACGGAAGATACCTGAGAATCCAGAAATTATTGATGCCTTGAAAAAATACCTCTGTTCTTATATTATCCAAACATGAGGATTTGGGGACAATTCATAGAAATAATAAATATAAAACTCTTAAGCCAATTTTTTCTCTTCTGTTCTCAATTATCCCTGATTTCTTTTTAGCTTCTGATAGTATATCTTACTTAATAAACAAATTGAAGCACTTATCAATTTGTATTCAATTTGTGGGGTAGCTAGGTGGCTCAGTGGATTGAGAGCTAGTCCAGAGATAGGAGGTGCTGGGTTTTAGTCTAGTCTCAGCCACTTCCTAACTATGTGACCCCAGTCAAGTCACGTAACCCCCATTGCCCTGCCCTTACTGCTTTTCTGCCTTGGAACCAAAATATAGTGTTGATTCTAAGACAGAAGGTAAGGGTTTTCAAAAACTATTCAATTTGATAGAGTACCTTTTTAAACTGGTGTGGTTTTTTCATCATTATCTTAAAGAAGAAGAATTCATAATGATGTACATTTTAGCTATGGAAGTTTTGTGGCTCTTAACACTCTGACACTGGCTACTCTGTTATTTGCCAAAGAGCACAAACACTAAACCTCTTAATGACATTTTAAAAATCTGTAGTCCTCTCAATTAAGGATAACCTATAGCACGGGACATCACTTGATTGTAATTGAATCTGACATTTGAATGTTATACTCTCAGGGATGCTTTTGTGTGCTTATAGCACTTGGAATGGTATAAAAAGCTAGCTCATTTTGTATTATCTAATAGGATTTTTGAAAAACATTAAATGCAGTAATGTATGTGAAATACTTTGTAACCATAAGTAAGTTATAAATAGGAGCTATCCACCATCATCAGTGTGGGAACCTAGGTTTGCTGTAGAGAATATTTGAGAAAGAACTTTCCACGATGGTTTCATTACCCAACTTAGCCAAAGGAGTTCACGAGGTAGACAAATGGCATGAATTGCAAGGATTGCTTAACAGTGAGTTATCAATACAAGGTAGTTAAAGGAGTTGATCTCCAGAGAAGTTGTACTTAAATAGATTCCACCTAAAAATTTCCAGCTACAGAATTAATTACCTTTACAATTACAATTGCCTGAACAACTCTTGGTAATTACCTTGTTGCTACTTAATAGATACCAGAGCCTGAACCTGAATTGCCAACAGCCCCAGAACTCAAACAGGGACTGTATGAGCTCTCAGCAGCCAACTTCAAACTACATATTGCAGAAGGTATGTGTGCATGTGTTCTCTTCACATTTGTGGGCATCCAGGATAGGATGAGTACTGAGTAGATCCTATGGTGAAATTTGTCCCTTTGTGTTTTCTTCTTGTCTAGTCGGGCCTTTGACTTCCCATGCTACTCAGTCATCAATAAGTTGTGATCTGTTTTCAGAGAAGAGAGTTCTGACGCTAGGAGTTCTTTACACTGTGAAATCATAGATCTTTCTGTTAATATGAGAACAAGTATGATAAAGGGTCTGGACAGGGGAGAATGGATAGTATTGCCATGAGTAAATTATCTATCAAAGGTGAGATCTGAAAAGTAGAGATGCTATTCCCTAACACACACACACACATACATACATGCATGCACATGCACGCACAGCCCTTGCCCTTTAAGCTTCCTGTCTGTAGTTTCTCTGCACAAATGATGGTGCAAGAGGTTGGGTATTAGCCAAGAACATACTTAATCTGTGTGCTAGGTAATCCCATCCTTACATAACCAAGAAATGAAGAAATTCCCTTTGATCACATTTAGTTGGAAGCAAATGACATTTGGATGACCTGTGGTTAAAGTGTAACTTTTCATCTTTTGCTTAAGACACTTACTTTTTTGTGTGTATATTTGTGTGTATATCTGTGCATACACACATTTCATCAGAATCCTTAGTGTTTTTATCATACAAGCATCTTTTGCATTGTGGAATAAGTGTGTTTTGGCAAAGGGGGCTGCAAAGAGAACTTTTCCCAAATAAACCCTATTTTCCCCATTAACTTCCATGATAGAATAAAATGTTACCCTGGGGACAAAAATATTCATGAAGATGTAATTGAACATTTTTGATGATAAAAGGCTAAACTTGTAATCCTCAAGCTGTTCTCCATCTTTTTCCAGAAGTTATCTATTACAAAGTATTTATCTTGAGTCTAATGTTTCAATATCACAGGATATTTAACTTCTGTACAGTTGGTATAGAAAGTTATGAAATCTGCTTACATATAAAGAATAGAAAAATACATCTATATAATTATATAATGAAAAGAAAAAAGATGCACAATAGCTTCTGTCCCATCCCGCCCTGACCTTCCTTTTTCCTCAATATGAAGGGATTTGAGTATAAGATTAAGACTTTTGTGGGCCCTCTCCAGGGGAGTTTTGTTACTGTAGCCTCAAAAAGATGTCTTTCTTTCCTGATACATTGTGTGTGAAAATGTCTTAGAATCATGATATGCTATATAATTTAGTAGGTCATTATTTTTAACAGTCTCATTGTTAAAAGGGTCTTGCATCATTGTTTAAGGAGTATGCTACTAATCGAGAGGCTCTCAGGTGTTTGACTGTACTAGGTTTTGTATTAGTGTAGACCACCTTAAAATGCCTTGACATTTATTGTGACTAGCAATTCCTCACTAAAGGTCTTATTCATTTTATAGACAGCCTTTTTCTATTTGCTTTTACAGTTTTACACCTTATTAGTATAGGAGAGAGGTCACAGGATTCATTTGCTGAGATAAACTGTCTGAATAAACTTCAGGGTGTCAACCTTAAAGGCTGAATGATAGATGCCTCTTTATTAAAAGCATTGTGTTTCCCAGCTTCTTCCTAAACTCATTGATGATGGTATAATGACATCTCAATTCCTATACCAGGTCTGATAATCATATTTTAAGCTTTTGGTAATTTTTTTATCCTACTCATCATCTAACTTTTTAAGAGCAGACCTGACAGTTTAACTCCTAGACTGATGAGCTCAGCACAACCTAGATTACAGTTTTCCATTTTAAAAACCACTTATAAGTTTATATTTTTCCTAGCTGAAAGAGTAATAGTCAATTTACAGATCCTAACTTTTGTTATTAGGATTACAGTAAACTTAAAGGTTTGTTAGATATCAGGATGGTTGTCTTTGGCTTTAACTAAATGTGTAATTACATAAAATTAATTTAAATTGCTTTAAATTCCTTAAATGGCTCTCTCCCCCCCTCCCCCCATTCCTGCCTTATTTCTTGAAAAGGCAATCACTTTATCAAATTCTTTGCCCCGTGGTGTGGCCATTGTAAGGCCTTGGCTCCAACTTGGGAACAACTGGCTTCAAGTCTTGAACATACAGGAACTGTCAAGATTGGCAAGGTAGGTGAAAACTCTTCTTAAACTAGGAATATTCCTTTTCTGGCAGGATTAATTAAGCAACGTGGCATATTATTCATTTTATGTACTTCTAGTCACAGACTTGATTTATTTATCCCATTTAGTGTGTCTGTCACCTGATAATTCATTTCACTATAATAGATAGTGATGTATTGGTGAACTTACAGGTTTTTTCCACAATATACAGATAAATTATGGCTATGGCTGCTTTGTTTAATTAGAAGACACAGCCTGTTCTGAATGGGGGAGACCTAATTATCCTTTCTAAGGAGACATAACAAAGTCCGGTATAATAGACCATTGATGAAGTTGGATACTTCCCACATTTGATCTTACTCAATAGTCAAGCCTTAATAATTGGTTTAAGAACTTGATGGGAGTTCAGAAGAGCCTTTTGAATTATGAACCCTGTGTTTTTTCTTGTCCAAATAAGTAAGGGGTATCCAGCATCTTCTGTAAGATCTTGGGCTCCAAAGGAACTTGAGGGTAGTTAAGTGCTTCTTCCTTTATACTCTTGAGCTCTACATTCACATTTTCATGTGAATTTTATTTTTTATTTTAGAATTGATACTACATTTCTCTTCTTTATCACTATAAACACAATTAAGCAGGTATGGAGATTGATTTGTATGCATGAGTAATACTGACTTCTGCAAAGCAAATTACCCATTTGATTTGCTAACCCATTTAACTGAGTTACCTGTATTTTTTTTTTTTTTTGCTTTGCATTTATAGGTCTAGAAGCTTATTTTTAAATTAGCCTTTAAATTGTCTTGATGTGAGTGATTGTGAAGTAGAAATGTTGAAGATGTAATACATAAATATAAAAAAAATCACTTTATACCATATTTCTTCCACCCTCAGAATCCATATTTATATAAACAAATGGAAGACTCTTGGTGAAGAACCTCCTTTCTCTTTAGGTAAAAACTGCCTTTTATCAATGACTGGCAGAAATAAAAACAACCAGACATGAGATTTTAAACTTCTCTAACTTATCTAATCAGTGATATTTGATGTACTATAATTTATGCTGATGATATAGACATTCATTTGGAAGAGTCTTTTCCTTATTTCAAAATACTGTGTTCACGCTACATGTTACAAATTCATTGATTTCTATTTCTGTTGCGTGTATTATGGCCTTTGTGAACTCAGTTTTCTTATTTACATTTAATCCTTTCTGGCTGCCAAATACAATCTAAAACCAACTTTATCCCACTTAATCAGTCTTGATAATTGCATATCATGAGAAATAGAATGTTACTTACTTTGGATAAACTAAGTAAGACTTAAAATTACATGTAAATGTAATCTTTTTTATAACATTGAGTGAAGCCTTTAGTTCATGGAGTGTGTCAACTCCATTCTCAAATATTTGGGTCTCATGTGACCTTCATAAGTGACTGAAAGATTGCATGAGCCCTGAAACAACATTACCAATGATTTAAACTAATAGAATTAAGAACTCTATAGCATCTAGGAAATGAGTACCCCTCAGTTTGAGTTTCAAGAAATTATTGAACATTTTACTTTTCAGGTACCTAATGTACTATATTCTACTTAGTAATAAAACTAAGCACTTCAATTTTAATTTTAGGTTGACTGTACCCAGCATTATGAGCTCTGCTCTGGAAATCAAGTACGGGGCTATCCCACACTTCTGTGGTTTAAGAATGGCGAAAAGGTGAGACTTCATCATGTTGAAGTTCAAATTCTGATTTGAACTGGACATGAGTGTAAAAGAGTTGCATCAAAGAGGCAGTAACCTTAGTTTGGACACTGAGTTTCAAGATTATGTAAATTGGGTCAGTGGAAAAATGAAAAACGATTTAGGGTACTTTGGGAAGTAAAGTTTTCCTATTCAACTGTTTGTAGTTTGGTAACTGTTCTCTAATTTTATAGAAGCACATCTGACCACACTTTGGGCAGTCTTGGTTGTTGTAAGCTCCTCCTGGCTCTGACTTCCATATTTTATCTGGCTTATCTTTAAATCAGTTTGAAATATTGTAAGTCATTGTAAGGAATTTAACACGATTTTACTAGTTTTTTTTTTTAACTTGCATCCAACTCAACAAAGGAAACAAAAAGTTGTCATGGTTTAGAAGTGTGGCCAAAACAGTGTTAAACTGTATTAAACTCCTAATTATGTACTCTCCACTTTATTTTTTAGAGTATAAAAAGTTAGATGCACAATATTGGACTTTAGTACTAAGAGTGAGCCTTCAGTTGAACATTAAAAATTTGATATTTAAATAAAAGTGCCTCAGTAAATGTGTAATATGTTATTATGTGTAGACTGACCAGTACAAAGGAAAGCGGGATTTGGATTCACTGAAAGAATATGTAGAGTTGCAGCTACAGACTGTTGCAGGGGAAGTCTCAGAAACGATTGAAACTTCTGAAGCCCCAGAACTTGCTGTAGAACCTGCTACTGAAGTAAGTGCCTTAGAATGATAACATGAGAAATTCCTTTTTACCCTTATACAATATTTACCCTCAGTCTTTTTTGGCAAAAAGCAACTTAGTGACCTGGAAAGAATGTGTGATTGTCAGCTCTACTAAAATTAAATACCAATCACTTTGTTCAACTGATTTTACATATTGAGTGGTAAATATATCAACTGTATAAGCCCTTGCTTTAAAAACTTGGTAAGTCATGGATAAAAAATATTGAGATGATTTTTATTTACTAGGTTTAGGGAATAAATGTATTTTCAGGATATTTGTAATCCTGGGCTAATTTTCATCACTGTCTTGCATTGTACTTGAAATAAATTTCTAACTGAAAATTAGCAGCAAGATGCAATGCAGTGGGATTTAGTGATATCTCCATTCTCTTCCATTTTAGAGTTCTCACCTGGGGTGTTGTCTATAGGTTTAAAGGTTGGACAGACACATTTTCCCATCAAAATAGTGCAGCATAAAATAATAGTAACATTTATATAACCAGTGTCAGGCACTGTGCTAGGTGCTTTACCAATGGTGGCTGGATTCTCAAACCAGTCTACAAAGTCCTTGTTACCTCATAAAATTCTTGAAGTATGCTAACACTATTTCCATTGTACCTAACCATTATTTTAATATTATTTCTATGAGAATATGTATTTCAGTCTTCAGTTTGTATTTTAGGAGGCCTTCTCCATCATCCCTAACAAAGAAAACAGGGACTTACCCTTGTAGGAGATAATACTGGGACCAGTAATTTTAAATCTTAGTATTTGCATAAGATAAAGTACTTGCCTGGGTCAATTATACCCTAGTTTCTAGGTATTCTGAATCAAGGAACAAAGCGTCATTGCACCCCTAGATTTCCTTGCTCCTCTCGTAAATTAGGAGTTCATAAGCTGAGGACTGCTCGCATATTAGTTTAAAATTGGCATCTTGGTTTGAGAAATAAACAACTGATCTTGCAATTGTGACCACCTGTTTTAGAAGAGTGTATGTGTCATGTTGGTTAAAAAAAGTCACCCTAAGCTCTGTATAATTATATACTATTAATATTTTCACTAAATACAGAACTCTTTTTATTTAGAAAGTTTTCCACAGGTTTAAGTGGGTCTTTCAGTAAGTGACTTAATATTTATGGACTTTCCAACTTGGCACCTCTTTATTTCAGAATCTTTTCAGTTTTCCACAAAGCTTCTGCTTAAGCTACCAACATTAATACCGAAATATATTACTCATTGCCAGACTCAAAGAGAACAGCCTAGTGCATCTTAGCTTGAGTCCACATGGTATATTAGACCATTTGTTCTCTTGGGTCAAATGAAGACCTGTTTTAGAAGAAGTATCTAGAACTTGTCTAGAGAGGGTCACAGTAAAGTAGGCTTACTTGTAGCCACTTTAACCCACATGCTCTAGCCAGATCTGAAAATAACTCGTATATTTTTATGAAGGGAATTTTCTGGTAGATACATTTGTTTTTCTGAGTGTTTTAGTTCATGTCTCCTGTGGTTATATGCCTCAAAATATGTGAGTTTTTCTTAAAGAAAAAGCAGTATTTCTCAGATAGAGTGCTTGTGAATTCAGAAGTGAAAAGAAGCCTTTTTCCCCTTAGCCAATATACTATGTATGGAGGAATTGTGCTTTGTGTGGTGAAAAGGAAGGCACATGGATGCTCTCAGAGCCACTGAGAAGCCAGAAGTAACCTGAGCTTAAGGAAGAAAAGGTCACCCTATGAAATGTAAAAGAGAAGCGTCAGCAATTAAGTGAAAAGATAACGGTGATAATAACAACACTACTTTTATTGTGCTTTAAAGTTTGCCTTCTTCACGACAACTCCAAAGATGCTTTCAACTTTTTGGCAAGGCATTTTGTCTTCTAGATTTTCCTGTCAAGACCTCAAATCTTTGTATATTTAAAGGACAACTTGAATCAGAGTAGAGACCACTCAGGTTCTGTCACTGCCTAGTTTCATTCGGTGCCAGGTGAACTCCTTTGTGGTGCCTGTTTTTTTTTCTAGTGTTTGTCAGGCAGTCAGGGCAACTTGTTGGAACAGTCTGGGTGTGCTGTGTAGCAACCATGGCCTTTCTCAGCATCTGCTGGATCCTGCATGAACTGTAGAGGTCTCTAGTCCAGGAAGTCTTACTTTAAGGATGCTACCAAATGGTTTTCTTCTCACTGTGTGTTGAATGTGAGATGTAAGCTGTGAGTATCTATATTTTGGTAGCATTAGAGGAGCAAGAATGTTGGCATATTGTGTGAACCAGCCTGCTTTAGGTTTTTAGAATTTGTTCAATGTCTGCCAGGACTCGTAATAGTTTTCTTTCACAATTCCCTTTGATAGAGTGCTGTGCTATCTCTCTCTGAAGAGGACTTTGATGACACAGTTGCTGAAGGAATAACTTTTGTCAAGTTTTATGCTCCATGGTAAGAAGCTATAAATGAATTTCATTAGGAATTAAGAAATAGAATATTTGTACATATTTTTTAATTCATTAATCAGCACTCTAGCTGATATAGGTTAAATTTTGACTCACACATTGCACCATTTATATAGAGCTATGGTCTTTATGTGTTCCCTATCTACTCATGCTGTTGCAAATAAGGAAAAGTTATAATTATTCTTTTCTCTCTGATATGTTTAAGGGGACAGAGATAAGTGGTAATTTACAATTTGATTAACCCATGATCATTCAGTTAGTTGATAGAGAAAAAAAGCAAAGTGGGAGAAGGGAGGAGGAAAGAGTGCTTCCTATAGAACTGAATACTCTGTTCATACTTCTGGCTTTTAAAGGTAGCTTGGTTTAATTCATATAGCTAACTTGAGAGGCAGGAAGTCCAGAGTTGGAGTCCCACCTGTGACATTTGCTATCTATGTAACCCTCAGTGCCCCAGACAGATCTTTAAGACTGCACATTGCAGAGCAGTGGAGTTTCCTTACCAGAAATTACCTTTATGAATGAAATCACAAATCCAAACCAAAAACATTTGGCTAAAAAGTCATAGTTTTATCAATTACAATTTATTGTTGCAGGACGTGCCCAATTAGATAATTTTGATAAAGCAAAAATCAATACAGAGCATACTTTGGATTGAATTAAATTCATCCATGGAACTTCCATGTTGGAGATTTCTTGAAGTTCTTTGGAGATCTTTTTATTTTTGCCAGGGGAAAGAGTTAGGGAAGAGCAAGGGGAAGGAACTGATGTGAAAAGTATTAATGTGGCCCCTTGGGAATATTTAAAGATTTACAGTTTTATCAGCCCAACTGATATGATACAGAAGAAAAAAAGAGTTAGATTGGCATAAAAATGAGTTTCAAGTGATTCTTCTATCCAGAATGTTTAAAATAGATATTTATTTATTTCCTAGGTGTGGTCACTGTAAGAATCTGGCTCCCACCTGGGAGAACCTCTCCAAAAAGGAATTCCCTGGCTTGTCAGGGGTCAAGATAGCAAAAGTAGATTGTACTGTCGAACGAGCTATTTGCAATAAATATTCGGTAAGTGTACATGGTTTAAAGCTTTTCAGATATTCTAGACTTTGGTGTCTTGAAATTTAAAGAAAAAGCCAGATGATTTCACCCTCGGTTTGCTCACTTCCCTTTTTAAAGTAGGAAACTTTGGCCCTGCATGTACTCTATTAATCTTTATTTAATTGAGTTATTAAAAAACACCTTCCTTTTCTCTGAGTTTTTACCGTAGATATAATATTTTTCTTAAAAATAAAAAAAGATGTTTTTTTTAAGCCTTTGTATATAGTTTTGTTTGCCTTCATTTTAAAAAGTGGGGGGGGAGGGGAGGGGAGGAAATCTCTTGATGTATTTCTTTTTTTAAAAAATAGTTTTAAGAAAAATATGTCTAGGAATCATCAGTGGAGTCCTAGATTATTTTAATTATTAACAACAGGGTGTGAGACGCTAGATTGTGGTGCCACTTATGGGGCTATATTGTATGCTTCATCAATTCCTTTTCTTCTTTGTTAGATTTGATTAAGGTTATAGCTTTGATTAGTTGTCAGAACACTAAAAAATTACAGTATGTATCTTTAGGTAAATGTATGCTCACATGCCATTTTGATGGCTTATTCTTAAAGCTTGTTACCAGCTAATTAATAAATCAAGTCTATCAGTGAATCTATGCTCAACCTGAGGGATTATTTATTTAACTAAGGACTTCTGGCTTATGAAGGACTGTTATCCAATTAGTAGAAGAGAAGACTTAGGGTGAACATATTTGTCTTCAATTTTTTTGAAGGGCTATCAATTGGAAGAGGGATTAAACTTGTTCTACTTGGCCCCAGAGGGCAAAACGAGGACCAATGGGTAGGAGTTATAGAAAGGCAGATTTCCATGTGATGTAAGGAGAAACAATTAGAGCTATCCAACAGAAGAATGGGCTGCCTGGGAAGGTAATGGGCTCCCCCCACTGAAAAAGCTGGATGGTCACTTGCTGAATGTGTTGTGGGAGGGGGGTCTTGATCAGGGATGAGTTGAGCCTGCTGGCTCCTGGGGTCCCTTCCAAATCTGAGATTATTAGGACATCCAATAATATATGCTTATACCTTTTAAAGTAATGGATACAGCTTATTTTTCCCATTCTCTGGTTTCTTTAATATAGTTTTGGTGTATGAAAACTTTTATGAGAAGTTTTTAAAAAATCTTTTAACTGCAAATAAGTTTAATACTTATAATTTATTTTTTTTTCTGATTGTTGGATATTAGTAGACAACTGTATATTAGAACTCATTAGACATGGCTGAAGAGTAAGTGGTGGGTTGTAGCCATAATTTTATTCTTTAGGATGAATTATCATTTTTCTTCTCTTTAATGGTCCTTTAAATTCAGTAGGGAGTAAACATTTCCACTCCTTTGCTTTTTTAAAGATGTCTGGTAAGATTTGCTTCTTTATATTTTGGCCATAATGATGTCAGGTCCAAGAAGAATCATCTGATTTGGATCTAATTGGCTAATTTAAGAAATGGTTAGTGTGTGACTGAAAATACTTATTTTAAAACATACATGTATTTGTTTTGCATCTCTAAAGGTACAAGGCTACCCCACATTGCTGTTCTTCCGTGGAGGAGAAAAAGTTGGTGAACACAATGGAGCTAGAGACCTCGAAACATTACACAGCTTTGTTTTGCGACAGGCAAAAGATGAACTGTAGGATCTCCCTTGGGAGTTATTTCCCTGACTGTTCTCCTATGCCCAATTCATAGGAGTTAATTCATGCTAATGTTGCTGAATCTCAAAGGGTGGTTATTTGGGAAACTGAATGTACTAAATTTGTGATATCTTATGTGTGTGCGTGTGTGTTTTTTAAGCCAACACACTGTACTGATTATTAGGTTTGTCTGGGTAAATACCTAACAAATAGTCACTGTGCAAACTGAATATTTTCAGCAGCAGTAGAGCAGCAATAACTGCCCTTTGACCTTCCTTTGATGAAATTCAAATGGTTTCCTTTAAGACATAAATAGAGGTGAGGAAAATCAAATTAAGGGAATCGGCAGACTATTTTTGACTTTGGGGTGATTTTGGTCAAAAGTAGCTGCCAAATTATAGTTTGTAAATTGCCCACAATTGCTAGAAAGGTGGAAACCCTTAGAAGTCCTGTTGTTGCCTTTTAAAGGAAAACTCACCACTTAATAAGACTTTTGGTAACTTGCTTGGAAAAGAATTTTAAAAAATCAAACTCCCACCTTTGGAAGACCTGAATGCCACCACCATGGGATTCTTGTTCTGTTCCTGTTTTATCATGGGAGGTTAGCCAAAATGAAAGTGATGGTACTTTTAACCTGTGCCTGAGTAAGATTATGTGATGCCATAATTGTATGTGTGTATGTCAGGTGAATTATTCCTCGAGATTCTCTTGTTTGTTCCTTATGGAGCAAAAATTCCACTGCTTCATTTCTCTTTACTTGAAGCTGGAGTATTCTCAAACTTTAAAGTTTGATTAGTCTACTCATAAAGGAGTAGGAGAGGTATCAAAGAGCCTTTTTAAAGTATCGGCAAAGCTCTCTTCAGACTTGGATATGGGCTATTTTAGAAAGCTTTGAAAGTAGCCCTGAGTATATTCTATTAATAAATATTTTTAACTTTATAATGAAGATTTAGATTATACTCTTCACCTGGGAAAAAAAGTAGGGTAGTCTTTTGTTTGGTCACGCAGGTGAGGAAAAAGAGAGGACATGCAGTACTGCCACAGTGTTCTAAATGCAGAACTGTAACTAGGGTGGGCTGACTGGGGCTTTGCCATGGGGCACTGAAATTTAAAGGGCACAAACAATTTAATACATCTACTTGAGGTAGATGCTAATGTAATAATTGCTTCTTTTCGTTCAACTAGATTAATCTTAATTATATGTATCATTTTTCATGAGTTTACAAAGTTTATTTGAGGGCTCATTTTGTACTTTTTCCTAGACACATTTTGTGCTCCTTGCCCTGGTGGCCAAAATTGCTAGTTATGGCTCTGTCTAAATGTAACCTCTCCAAAAATGTCCTTAAAATGTAAGTGATCCTTTCAAAGACTTAATGGGAGGATAGATACTTTGTGCTGCCTTGAAAGATGATTCTGTGGTGTCTGAGTGTGTGCTTTTCCCTACTCTTCCCCCAAACCCCTTGTGATCAGAACCAAAGAATTGGTGGTTATGCGTAGAAATCCTTTTGGAAATGAGCAGCTCCATAGCTAAATTCAGTGAAGTTGTTTCTCTTGTGTTATTCATCATGCAATTAATTACATCTTGACTAGCTACCTTGTTTAAAGTCTTCTAAAAATACTCTTCTTCCCTATCTTTATCACCCTAACCTTCCCCTCGTTTCTCCCTTTCCCCTTTTCTTCATTCCAGCCCCACCCCAGGATATCTCATTTAACACAAGGTGGCAAGGACTCTTCTCAGATATATTTTATATACTTTAAAGCAGAGAATCAACTAGACCATCTTACCCATCTCTGCCTTGAAGGAAGTCTTTATTAAGCACACATGGTTGGTTCACAAATGGTTTTAAAAAACTGTCTAGAGAAGCACAATCCTCATGAATGGCTGGAGCTTTGTTTTTGCATCATGAGTTTCTTGTATTAAAAAAAAAAAGTGGTACAATTTGTTTACACTGAAACTTTCTAAATAAACTTTTTTTTTTAAAGTCTAGTCTTTCTTTAAATGATACAGCAATATGGATATAAAATAATGGCAATAAATTATAGTTTATATTTACAAAAAACTGTAAGTGCAAATAGTTATAGATCATAAATGCATTGTTTAACCAGTTTAGTATGAAACAGATTTCTTATTACATGGTTGCCCCAAAACAGCTTTTTAAAAAATAATCTAAGATTTAATCTGAGCTTGACCACCTCTACCTGAGACTGTGGTTCTTTTTCTTTTCTTAAACAGTGTAATCACTCAACCTACTTCATAACATATTGGGGTACCTTCTGATTGATCATTTCTGCACAGACTTTTTATTTTACCTTTTTTTTAGTTTTGATTCTAGGATAAAGTTTGCTCTGTAATAATAGACAAACATTTCACTGCTCTAGTTGGGGATGTCAGATTCACTTTTCCATCATTCACTGTAATTTTCAAACAAGATCTGCTAAAGAGGTGAGGTATAACACTGTTTTCACAAGTTATTCAGTCTGTCAAGAAGACAACTGCTAAGAGTATATAACCCTTCCCCCCACCCAGTACAGATTCACCTCAAAGGAAGATGGGCAAAGTTCCTAGTACTTACATATATAAGTTCAGTGTATGCTCAGACCTAAGGGAAAAGAGATCTAGTAGGAGGATTGAGGTGTGGGTAAAAATTTTTTTCTTTGACTGAAATAAATGTATTTTCACACCAGCAAAACTCCAACACACATAGGAATTATTCTCTAAAACAAGGCACTTCCTGAACCCTCAGGATATGCCTAGGGGTGTCAGTCTAACTTTTTTTTTGTGATGAATGAACCCTAACACCAATGATTTGCCTATAAAATTTGTTCCCAAGCTTATTTACCTGTATGTAATATTTACCTTTGACAGAATGAATTCATGTTAGCATTACATAGCCAATAATAGCTTTATTTCCCTAAATTTATATTTTTACTCTTCACTCTCAGGCATTGACACCATGAATAGCTTGATCCAAGCTAAAACAAACTAAATTTGGCAGACTTTTCTTTGGAAAATCCTTCAGACTCTCATTTCTGCAGTTAGCAAATCCTCATGCCATCTTGTCACACCCACACTAAGCCTACTACAATCCAGCGCCTACTCACATTATTTATCCAGTGAGCAATTTATCAATGAAAAGTCTTTTAATTCTTCTTTTTTTTTTTTCATAAGGCACCAACATGTAATTGTTTGACAGTCTACTCAAATTCAGCCATGCCTCTGTAGCTTTTCTCATAGCAGATGCCACCTACTAATCCAGACCAGAATTTCATAGCGTTTTTACCAGGTGAGATTTTGGCTTTCAGGTCAGTGACATCCACAAGCTCTCACCACCATGTTTCTGTATTTTTTCAAGATGACATTGGAGTTGTCATCAAAATAAAGCACTGAAATAGCATTTAGCTTGGTAGGTGCACAACATGGTTTAGGAACATAATCAGGATTCATCAGGTGAACCTATTAAAAATAAAAGAAAAATATTTGATTTATTTTTTGACATGCTCTAATTCTTTGACATTCTCTAGTTATAAAATCAAATCTGTATACTCACTAGAGTCTGTACAATTGCATGGTTTGTTGCATTCATGTGTGCATTGAGAGGGAAGGAACATTCTCCATCACAATAATTGGCTGCATATCCTTTTGGTGCAATTATCCAATCCTTTAGAATAAAACAATAGTAGTGGTTTAAGCCTAAACTCTGCTGTGATAGAAATTACACTTGAAGTGATTAAAGTTACATTTTTATTTACTTAAAATGACTTAACGGCTTGCTATCTCTAATGTAAATATGATCTTGAAAACTTAATCTCTTGCTATATGATGGTACTAGCCTAGGTTTTTTTCTATAAAGTCTTCAGTTTTAGGTGAAGAATTATAGTTTACTTCCTTTTTTATCCACCAAAGTAGCACTAGTCCTCAGGTTTATGACAAAATACCATTTGAAGAGCTCAGCCATGCTATGTGGGTACTTAATATAACTTTTTACATCAATGATCCCCAAAACTGGCATAATGTCCCAGGATGCTTTTAGCATCTCAAGAAGTATTAACATAATTTTTAAAACAAAATTGATTTTTTTTAAATCTAGCACACAAAAGCACTCTATTGCTTCATCATATGACATTCTTTGCCCTTGAAGTACAGGTTCTACCAAACTGGAAAGTCTGTTATCCAAGGACCAGCCTATCTATTTTGGGATGGGTTCATCAATAAAAGGTTGGCCACTACCAGGTGATGATAGTTTGGGCTACAATTCATGAAAATATCTACTAGGTTGTATGTTCTCCCTCAAGTATATATCTAAACTCAAAATCAATTAATCTTTGTAAATAGCCACAGGGTTTGGATGTCACAGAAGGAAAGTTTGCAACCAAGGATCTTTTCTTAGCACTTACTATATCTAGAGAACTCACCTGCCATCCTAAGTCTTGGAAGCTCACATAAAGTTCATGCTTTCTGCAGGCTGTTTTTAAGTCACTGCTGTTATAATCTGTCAGGAAGCAAAATCATAATTATATATGTTAAGCAAACTTAAAAGTAAAACAAATCCAATGATGTTTGTGCAGGTGGTCAATTTCTTTCCTTTGGTGGCACTTTTATTATATACCCCTATAGGAATCAATCAGCTAGCAAATAATTATACATGGCATTTCATAAAATCCACAATTTAAAATTTTGTTCAAGAAAAAAATTTCAGGGAAAGAAGCTTTCCAACTCCTTGAATCCAGAAAACGTACTGTTTGAAGAAAAGATGCCTACAGAAACCTACACTACATCACTACATCAAGAAGATCCAGAACGAACTTTGGGGTGCAATTGATTGAACTGAAAGGGGTTGAACACATTTATTTTGAATGTAAACTTTTATGCCAAAGGGACTGCCCCCTAATTGGCTTTTTGTCAATGCACCTAGCAAAGTTGGTTTTGTGCTTTTTGTGCTCTCTCTCTCTCTCTCTTTCTCTCTCTCCTGTTTACCTCTTATCACTAACTATTGTAGTTTCCTCTTAGAAGGTGCAATATGTATACACCTGTAGTTAGAAGATTTTTAAGAATACAAGATAATTATGTCATGATCAATTGGTGTAGTATACAGAATTTGGGCCTAAGACCAAAAAGCAACTCAGGACAATCATAGGAATAACGAGCTCCTGTAGAAACTGGATTCCAGGTTATGCTTACATCCCAAAACCTCTGTTAGAGCTAACCAAGAAGGAAGTTCCAGAACCGTTAAAGCTGAATAAAGAACATATCCATGCATTAGAGAAATTGAAATCACTTACTCTATCAGCTCCAGCCTTAGGTATCCCTGATCGTGACAAACTATTCCTACTATATGTGCATGAAGACAAAGGGATAGCCTCCAGTGTTCTCACACAAACATTTGGAAATAGACTTAGACCAGTTGCTTACTACAGCTCTAAGTTAGATTCAGTGATTTGTGGTATGCCTAGTTGTTTAAAAGCCATAGCTGCTGTAGCCATCATGATTAGAAAGTCTTCATCCTTGGTATTAGGGAGTGAACTGAAAGTATTTTCCCAACACCAAGTGGAATCTACTTTGAGAAACACCAACTTACAGGCATTCACTTCTCAGAGATTATCAAGATACCAAGTGATTCTGTTGGCTAGTGAAAATATAACTTTTCACCAGTGCAGAAACATAAATCCTGCAACTCTGATTCCAGATTTACCTCTGGAAGGAGAAAGTCTACATATCTGTGAATATGCACTTAACATCATGCATAAAACAAGACCCAGAAACTATGCAAAACAAAGATCAGTTAGCACCAACTGAACAATCAAGCAAGTCCTCAGTAAATCCAAAATCTATTCATAAGACCATAGAAACAGAGCAACAAACAGAACAACAATCAGAGCATGAATCAGAAGCAGAAGTAGACCAAGAACCAATAAACAATCAGATTTTACACCCAAATGATTATCCCAATCTCAGTCACTTAGAAGAATCATCTGTAAATAATTATGACAATGGAAGAGAATCAATGAAGGAAGAAGACACAACATTTGATTTGCAATCAATACCAGGTCTAGAAACTGATGACGACGAATGAATGAAAGCACAAAGACTTAATCATGAACTTTTATTTTTTGGTTACCTATAATAATCATCTTTATTAAAATCATAAAAGAAAAGAAGAGAAAATAATCATATATGATAGACATTTAAAAATTTGTTCCTGACACAAGTCAGAAGGTGACAAGCGCTGGTGCATCAAGCAACATAAATCAGAAGTTGACAAGCGCGGATGCATCGAACATCTCACTTGTTGCTGACTACACAGATCTTCACGAGGACAGCAAACCTGAGAACTACAAAGACATCCATGACCAAATACATCTATCGTAAAGAGGACATCCACACTGTGAAGAGGAACATCGAATCAGCGTGGGACACATATATTTGGAAAAGAGATAACTTACACCCAACAGAATTCTCACTGCACACAACACTAGATTCCATCCAAGCAGTACATGCTAATTGCAAAAGAATTCCGGTGGAGTGAGTATGTAACACGTCATTTCACGGATAAGTCAATAGACAACACATAAAACATTTTCCTGACTTCACATTTACATGTGAAACAAACTTTCACTTAAGAGAGAAGGGTATATCTGCCTTAGTAAAAGAAAGTCTCTTACTAAGGTACAGACACCGTTCTACTCAAATCACCTGACATGTCATGTACATATGTAATTTTGATTACTAATCATTAGCAATAAGTTTACTAACACACAGGGACAGTTTAGTTAGTTTAGTAAGTTAGTACAGGGACAGATCTTTCTAAAATTTTCTTTGTAAATATTGTATATAACATAAGTCTATGGTTTAACCAATAGACTTACAAAAATATAGGCTTACTTATTATTACTAACATTTCTAACATAGGCATAAGTGTACTAATCTATTCATACACTAACTTTAGCAAGAAAACTAGAATTTAGAAGCATATTTGGAAAAAAATTTGTAAAACTTTTCTTAGTTAATATTATCTGAGTAGTTCATAAAATTAGGAAATGCACAGATAGGATTCATTACTTTGTTCTAGTTAGCAAAAATTAGCCTTAAAAATGTGTGAATGTTTAAAATGTAATTTGTTTTCCTTTCTGTTCAAAATTTTTTTGAAAAAATGAAATCCCCATTCCTCTCCTATACTTTTACCTTATCCCGTCTTAGTTTTAGCTTATTTAGTTATAGCATAGTTTAGGAGATAGCAACCTTTTATTATTTTGCAAACTTAGTTAGGGATAAGAGCTTAGTAAGAATTTAGCTTAGTATAAGAGTAGTAATCCCTTAGACTTTAGTAACTATTAAAATGGTGCTAATTGCACATTTTGAAAAGAAAAGGGGCATTTGTAGTATACAGAATTGGGGTGATATAGTTTTTTCTAGCTTTGGCTGAGTTCCAAAAGCTGTTAGAGGTTTGGAATCTTGAGGAAAAGGCTGGATCTTCCGTGGAGGGAGGTTGTCAATGAGCCGAGCTGCTTGGATTACCTAGCTTTAATATTGAAATTTAGCCTAGCTTTGACATATTTACTTAAGAAATTATTATTTAGATAAACCCTTTATATCTTCCTTTCCTAATACCATCCCTGTCTTTCCTCCCTTACCTTATATGTCTGTGGAATTAATAAGGAGAGTAATTATAGAGGAGTTAAATCTGTGAAGAGTTACTTAATTGACAGCATTAGTTATAGTTATTCAGTCATCATTTATTCCTTTAGATAGCAATAGCAGTTAGTAACGCTGAGTTTAAAGGCAGGTCCTTACTCAGACTTCATCTTTGCTTCCCTTCCCCTACCTGAGGTTCCTGAGACAACTGATAGTGCTTTCCTTTGATCCACCTTCCTAACAAACATCCTTCAAACAAAATAAACTCTTTTGTGTTTCAACAGCCCTATTAGTGTAATTTGTCTGTTAGTTATCAAGAGGGAAGAAGAGGGAAAGAGACAACATACTCTGGGCTTAGAGGGAAGCTGGGCATCCATCTTGAAGGAAGGTGTTACTTCAAAACAGGTCCCTTCCTGTGAAATTAACTAAAGCCTGTTTGTTAATTTCAGTCTAGTCTATTTCCCTCAGCTTGTGTTTGAGTCTAAGTCCCAGTCTGTAAGCCTGCTGTGTTTGTCTGTTTAGTTTAATTTCTCTTCTCCCTGAAGATCTGTTTTTCTTCTGTGTTATACTCCTGACTTCAGTCCTATTATACCCTGAATCTCCTTTAATCCCAGCCTATCTGTAACCGAGATTACCCACTTAGCAAGTCTCAAACATCCTCCTTTCAATTCCCTTATACCAAACACCTTTCCTCAAAATTTCCTCATAACATTCCGGAGACAAGTCTCCCAACTGATCACAGAGGGGATTGTGAAGATGGGATTAACTCTACCCTACCCATTTTTAGATTTAACCACCAAAAGTGTACACACCCCACTTATCCTTAAGTATGGGGAGGTCTGAGACTCACATGTACGAAAGTGGGTGACAAATCAAAATCGACTGACTGTCCTAAGCAAAACTTTAGCTCTAATTGGTACACATAAAGTGGGAGGAAAGCACAGGAAGTGATGAAAGGAATAATCTTTATAAATTGCAAGATCCTCCTGTGAAAAGGGTCTTTTTCCTTGCACTGGACCCTGGAGGAGCTCTGGCTGAGGACCTTGGACTGCTTTATGTTTCTCCTTAGAACTGCCACGTGGATGAGTAAAAAAGGCTGACTCCCTTCCTTGGCTTTTTTGTGAAGGCACTAGCCTCTGGAGGGGCCCCTCATCTGAGAGGAGGCCTTTTGGCTAAAACTCTTGTTAATTGACCCTTAGGTTCTCTGGCTGGGGCTACTGGATCCCTGTTGGAGTAAGCCAGGGCTTGAGCACATAGTCCAGCTCATTAAGCTAGATCTCTTACTAGATCCCTCTTCTCATTTCTCTACTTTCATTCTTTCCCTCTATTTTATAAATAAATTGCTAAAAAATCATCTGGAATTAATTAATTCCTGGCAACCACCTTATTAACATTCAGTCCAACTACAATAATTTTACCCTTTTTATACATTCTGCTAGATACTATGGGGATAAACAGTCCTTGGGATTACTACCTTCAGAGAGCTTATAGCCTAGAAGGAGAAGATCAAAAACATCCACCTATCTAACCTCCAATATTCCTCGCCAACCTCTGCCCCCCCCCAAGTTACTAATAGTAAATTGTGCATTCTTCATATAAATCCAGCCTGGTCATAGTGCATAATCTTTGTGATATGTTTCTATAGACTCCTTGACAAAATTTTATTTAAAATGTCTGTATTTTATTCATTCATTCATTTATATTAAAATTCAGGAGGGATAATGGTCTATGCTTTTCTTTTTCTGTGTTGACTCTCCCTGATTTAGGTATCAAGATCATATTAAAGGCACAGAAGGAATTTAGTATGATCTCTTTTCCTATTTTTACAGATAGCCTATGCAGTATTAGAATTGTTATTTAAATTTTTAGTAGAATTCACATGGAAATTGTATGGTCCATTTTTTCCTTTTGGACCTAAATTTATAGTGTGTTCAATTTCTTTTTTCTAAAATTGGGTTATTTATTTTATTTCCTATTCATTAACCTCAGCAGTTTATGTTTCTATAAAAAGACATCCATTTCATTCAAATTGTCATTTTTACTGATATATAGTTAGGCAAAATAGCCCCCAGATAATTTCTTTTATTCTTCTTTTGTTGGGAATTCACTTTTTTCATTAATGATTTAGCTAATTTGGTTTTCCTTTTTTTAAAATCAAGTAATATAATGACTTATCTTTCCCTCCATGCATTTAAATTTTTTTCAATGGCCTCCTTTTTTGAGGGCATCACTATAAATTACTCTCCCTCCTCCTACTCTGTAATACTTCCAAGCACACAAAATATCCATAGTGGCCGTGTCCAAAATTTTATTTTTTTCTTCGTCTTGGCTCTATCACCTCTCCATCAGTAAGTGGGTAATATGCTACATCATATTAGTTCATTAGAGATATGGTTGGTCATCACATTGATCAGAGTTCTTAAATCTTTGAAAGTTCTTTAGCACGCTATTGTTCCTTGTATAGTTTATAAGTTTTATCTGATGTCCAATCCCCTCCCTCTTCCTCCACATTTCCATACTCTTCTCATGTACTATAAGTTAAGAAATAGCAAGTTCAACTGCCTTCTTACTCCTTTCTTCCCTACTGTATTCTGTTTGCTCTTCTTTTTTCTCTTCTTTCTTCAAATCTTTAGAACATAACCAATCTATCCATCAGTTCCCATATTTCTCTTACTTAATTCCCTCAGTACCTTTTGAAGACATTCAAGGGATAGTTTTTTCTTCTCCTCTTATTAGAATTTGCATCATTATATAATATAATCCCCCAAATTAGAATACATATTTGTATGCCATTATACAGTACAATCCAATTGTTCAAATAAACTTCCATTTTTAGATTTAGATGGGTTCTTGTGTTTTGTACTTCAGAGTTCCTATTCTACTTTATGAAGTGCTTAAAAGTCCTCTATTCCATTAAAAATCCATTTTCCTCCTATAAGATTATATTCAGTTTTGCAAGTAATTCATGATTGTAAGCCCATATCTTTTCTTTTTGAAATATTGTATTCCAAGCTCTCCTCTCATTAATAATAGAAGTTGTGAAGTTGCTAGGTCTTGTATGTTCCTGATGGCAATTCATTGGTACTTGATCTGTTTCCCAGAAGTTTATAATATACTTTCTTTGATATGGAAGTTCTAGATTTTGGGTTATGGCATTCCTAGGTCTTTTATGTGTTTTTTCATGAGATAATCAATGGATTCTATATTCACTTTGCCTTCTGGTTCTAATACATCTGAGCAGTTTTCATTTATGCTTTTCTGAAATATAATGTGCAGACTTTTTAAAGAAGTCATGGCTTTCATAGTGTCTACTGATTTTTAAGTTATCTCTCCTTGCCCTATGTTGCAGGTCACTTATTACTGATATCAGTTCTTTTATATTTTCTTTTCCTTTTTCAGTCATTTGATTTTCTTCTAAAACCCTTACTCTCTATCGCAGAATCAATACTAAGTATCAATTCTAACGCAGAAGAGTGGTAAATGTTAGGCAATTGGGGTTAAGTGACTTGCCCAGGGTCACAAAGGAAGTGTCCTCCCAATTCCTTCTAATATTTCTTGCTGTCTCATAAATTCTGCCTTCTGTTTGGTCCATTCCAATTTTCAGGGATTCAGTTACTTAGATAAGATCTACCATTTTCTGTTATAAGGTGTTTTGTTTTTATCTTGTTACTTCTTTCCTTAATAGGTTTTTGGTTCATTTTTTTGCCTTGTTGCTCCATTTCTTCTAAATATTTAATTTAAGGAAAATCCATTTTTTACTTTGAGTCTCTTTGAGACTTATGGAGTTATTCTCTCTAAGTTGTGTTTTGGGTTATCTCTAGATGTACAATAATTCTCTAGACTGGTTAGTATTTCCTTTGGTTTACTCATCTCCAGTTTCAGTTTGTAGGTGTCCCTCAGGGTTCTGTCCTGGGCCATCTTCTTTTCTCCATTTATACTACTTCACTTGGTGATCTCATTACCTCACATGGATTGAATTGGCATCTCTGATAATGATTCTTAAATCTACCTCTCCTGTGCAAAATTCTTCACTGACCTCTGATATAACATTTCCAATTGCCATTCACATATCTCAAATTGGATATCCAGAAGACATCTTAAACTTAACATATCAGAAAGGAAGTAATTATCTTTCCTCTTAAACCTTCCTTCCTACCCCATAAGCTTCCTCTTACTTTCCCTATTAACATAAAAGACAATATTATCCTCTGAGGACCTTGGGCTTGCAACCTTAGAGTCATCCTAGACACCTTACTATTTTTCACTCCCTATATCCAGTCTATTGCCAAGATCTATAGGTTTCACCTTTGCAACATCTTTTGAATATGCTCTCTTCTCTCCTCTGACATTAACATCAGTTTAATGCAGGCCCTAGTCACTTTGTTGACACCTGCTGATGGGTCTGTCTGCCTCAACTCTTTCTCACTCCAATCCACCCTCCATTCAGCTATTGAAGTGATTTTCCTGAAGTGCAGTATCACCCTCTACCTCAAATTCCCATGGTTCCCTATTACCTTCAGGATCAATTATGAAATGCTCCATTTGGCCTTTAAAACCCTTCATAATATAGCCTTCTTATTCCTTTCCAATCTTCTTACACTTTAGTCTCCAACACATATTCTTTGATGTAGTGACAATGGCCTCCTTGTTGTTCTACAAACAAGCTACTCCATCTCTCAGCTCTGGACATTTTTTTCTATTCCCCATGCCTGGAATGTTCTCCTTTCTCCATTCTACCTACTAACTCCTTTTAAGTCCTAATTAAAATCCCTTCTTTTACTAGAACACTTTCCCAATCTCTCTTAATTCTATTGCTTTCCTTCTGTTAATTACTTCCTCTTTATTCTATATATAGTTTATTCTGTTGCATTTATTTGTGAGTTGTCTTCCCATTAGATTGTAAGCTTCTAAGGGCAGGAAATGCTTTTTTTTCTCTCTCTTTTTTAAATATCTCCAGCACTTAATCCAGTGCTTGGTACACTGTAGGTGCTTAATTTTTGTTGATTGAATTTGGGCCTTGTTCAAAGGCCAGGCTCTGTCCCATGCTGCACTTTTGGTTGGGACTGATTGGTTTTGCCCAGGATCACTTGGGCTCTTGTGCTGATCTGTGAAATAAATAACTGAAATACCAGGGTGGTATTAATGAGATTTGGTAGGTTCAGGGAATAGGTCTAAATGGTTACTCAGCGCCAATAACAGAAGATAACACAGGTTTGGGGAAGGCCAACAGGATATAGGTGGCAGGCTAACAAATACAGTCCAGGCAGAGGTAACAAACACAGAGATAGTTTGGTTTATTAAAGTAAGGGAAGGTAGGAAAGGGGATAACCTTATCTAATATTCACTAACTAACCCTCCCCAACAGATCTACAATTGTTCCCTCACGGGAAAGCCTTCAGAGAGATTGAGCTACACTATCTACCCATCTACCTGAAATCTAGTCCCTAATATAAATAAACTCCTCTAACCCCAAATCCCCCTTAGATGGTAACAGAGGTATTGAGTTTAGAAGCTAAACAGAACAGGGAACGGGGAGAGGTTCTCATAGACAATGTCTTAGATGATTCAAGAAGCTCTATAGATGTATCACTCAGCCAGCAGGAAACAGGATACCACAGGAACAGGTATGATGGGAATATATAGCAGAAGGAATGCCACCGGAGAAAAGCCAGTCTCACTAGGTCCTCCCCAGGGAGACACAGCCTCCAGGCTAACTGACTGTTAGAAACAACTCAGTCACTTCTGCAGAATCCCAGAATCTTTCCTGCCTCTGCCTCTTTTCTGCAGATCCTGCTTCATATACTCAAAATCCTCTCTTTCCCTATAATGCCTGGTATTTTTGAGGTTTAGAAACTAGCTTTTCATGGCCCCCAATGGCATTGTAGGACAGTATGACAGGGACATTGAGAAACTACATTTCCTTTTTTGCAAAAGAAATTTTATTTCAAAACAAAACAAATTTAAAAATCCACCTAACTATGTACATGATATGACCAGAACACTGGAAGAATCCCTCTTAATAGGAACTTGGGAGTATAGTTAGACTTTAATATTACCACAACTACCTAAAACTCTCTTTGAGTTCTTATGACAATTATGGATTTTTAAAAAATGAAAGTTATGTTACCACTCTCTTAAAGATATTATAATAATTTCTAAGAGGAAAATATATCCTGTGGTAGGGCAAAATGTCCAAGCCTGAACACTACCTTAGCAGACTGGTCCCTTCACTGCAGCGTCTTCCAAGGCCCCCACTGGGGTTTTCTTAGGAGAGCCTTCTGCTCTTGCTGCTTCTACATACAGACCTTTACAGCTTACATTTCTCTCTGGCCTGTCTCTGGTTGGGCTAAGAAGCCACTATCCTGTTTGTCTGGCCCATCCTTGCTGGTAGTCCCCTTTCCTATTGCCTGTGAAATTCTGGCTTACTTTTGTGCATTTCTGGGGTAGATGAAGCCACTGCAGTTTCTCAATGGATTTCTTGATTATTATTCAGTTCACTTCAATTTTTAAGTTTTTGCAGGGACAAGTATGTGGAAGTTGGGCGGCTTGCCTCCATTTAGGCAACCATCTTGGCCAGAAGTCCCAGTCTGCTGCTTTATTCATTCTAAATGATTTTCATAGGGTTTGAGGGCCTGATTAAGGTTTATTTAAGTTTATCTCTTTCAAAGTCAGTAAGAATTTATTATGGGTGTACTATATGCCAGGCACTGTACTAAGCACTGGAGATAAAACGAAAAGCAAACACTTTGGGGAATCCTTTTTCCTCTCCCCTTTTCTGAATGCTAATCTGAACCAGTTTTATTAATTATGGCTGCATTGAAGTAGTAATGTCAGGTGTTAGATAGATAATATTGTTGATTAAAAGATGTACTTGGAGTTATGAAGACTTAGGTTCAAGCCATGGCTCCAACTCATCATGGCTCTGTTACCCAGAGGAAGTCACTTCTCCATTCCATAAGCCACTCTCTTAAGTTATAGACTAGCAATTAATCTTCATTACTGGAGGGAATTTCCACATTAGGAGTTTCTCACACCAGTGAAATTATATGTATATGTGAGAAATAGGTACATGTATGTGCCTGTGTGTACACATGTATATATGCACATCATATGTGTATATCTATATGCACATCATATGTGTATATCTANATGTATATATGCACATCATATGTGTATATCTATATGCACATCATATGTGTATATCTACATGCACATGTATGCATACAAATGTCTATCAAAAAAATCTGTTAATCTTTATAGTCTTATAATTGGTAGTATAGTAGGAAAAGTTCTAGATTCAGAGTAGAGACCTGGGTTCCCATCTTTTCTCAAACACTTATTAGATTTGTGACCAGGAGTGAGTCACTTTAGCTCTCTGAGCTTTGGTTTTTTAATTTGTAAAGTGGTAACAATAAGACCTTTAAAACCTACCTTACAAAGTTATGAGAATATAATTGTGATTAAAATAATGATAGTCAGCATTCATAAGCGTTTTATATTCATTATCTCATTTGATCTCAACAACCCTGTGAAATAGTTATTATGATTTTCTCTATTTTACAAAAGAGAAAACTGACAAGGTAAGGGATTTAAATAGGGTCATACAGTTATTAAATGCTTGAGACAGGTTTTGAACTCAGGTCTTTTTAACTCCAAATTCAGCACTGTCTACTGTGCTACCTAGCTGTCTAAAATATTCTGCAAAATTTAAAGCACTATGTAAATGTCAGCTATATTAATAATTGTAATTGCTACACACAGAGAGAAAAATGCATTAATAATTAAATTGCAGTACTTTTCTCCTACTTCCTAAAATGTAGTTCAACAAAAAATGCTATCTGCCTTAATACTCTTATTGTTTAATATCTTCTCATTTTTTTCAGTCAGTAAAAGGATATTGTCATCCTGCATAGAAGGAGTTAGAGAATGTCACAATCTTTAGACCTCTAGTCCCAGCATCATGAATTTAGAGCTGGAACTTCCCTTTAAAGGTCATTGGCTTCAACTTCATTTAACAGAGAAGGAAGATGAAGCTCAGAACCAAGAACTAATTTGCCCAAGATCATACAGGGTGATTATCAGAGCTTGGATTCATTAGAATTGTATAGTTTTGTTCTTTTCCAAAAGTTTATTGGAATTAGATCTCAGTCTCATCATAGAATCTTGGAGCTGGTGGCAGGATCCAGCTACTCAGTCCAACACATTCCTGAAGCACTTCAGATTCTTTATTTTTGTCATTTTTCATTCATTAATTCATTCAGGAAATCTATTAAATGTCATACTGTGTGTCTGGAACTTTACCTAGCACTGTGGCTGCCAAGAAAAGAAAAAAAGCAGTTCCTACCTTAAAGAAGGTTTTGAGAGGAAACAGCACAAATACAGAAAAGGTAAATAGAAAATATATAAAGGAAAGCAACAAAGTAATTTGGGGAAAGGATATACTAGCAACTAGGGAGGTCAGGATATGTTTTTGGGTGGAGTATTCAAATAGTTAGACCTATTCTGCTCTTAGTGCAGTGTTGGACACATAGTAGGTACTTAATGTTTATTGAAAGTTGAATATCAACTTGGCAGCTGTGTGGAAGATGGATTGAAGAATGGGAAAACTGAAACCAGAGAGTCTACTTGGGAAGTTGTTGCAGTAATCCAATGGAGAGGTAATAAATAAGGCCTTAAAAGGGGTGACGAATATGTGAGTAGAATGAAAGGAATGGGGTTAAGATGGTGGCAGAGCAAAAAGCTGCTCTTAACCTCTCCTGACCGAAACACACAGGACTCCTCAAGGGGACATAAAAACAAGTCCAGACGAACGGAGGAACCCCACAACAGGGTGCAGCGTGGAAGGTACATGGAATCAGGACATTTCCATGCTATGAAGGGGTGAAACAGCTCTCACTAAATCGTGGACTGGGCAACCAACCCCACCCCCACCCCCTCCACACACAACACCTATAACGCCAAAGCCAGCTAAAAAGAAATAGAGCAAGTTTGGGGCACCCATCGAGTCATTGGAAGCTCCAGGGCCTGTTCCTGAGAGCAGCAAGATTTAGGTCCCCAAAAAGCTAAAGAACACACACAAACTCTGAGCGTGGACACGGAGCGCAGGTGCAGGAGGAGGCGCGGTTGGAGGCAAACACAGCCGCGAGCTAAGGCTCTGAAACCCTGAGTGGGGAACCAGTGCAGACGGGTATACAACTGTGGAAGCAGCACCCTGAGATTTGTAAAGTAACCTCCAGCAGAGGATCAAGCAAGGGGGTCCACCAGGGGGCTTGACCTTAGAAAAAACTAGACCTCAGACCTCAGGAGCCAAAAGACCGCAGACAGTCGCTGAGCACGAGGATAAAGCTGAGAAGCTGCTGGGCTAATGATGGCTACCCAGACTCAGGAAGTTCAGAAGAGAAAGATTAACAACAAGAAAAAGAAGTCTTTAACACTCGACAACTTTTACACAGAGAAAATCCAGACAACCAAGCAAACAGAGGAGGAGAACAAACAAGCATCTGGACCCTCCTCAAATAAGGAAAACTCCTCACAAGCTATGGAAGAGTTCAAAACTGAGATTTTGAGGAAGATGGAAGAGATCTGGCAAGAAAATAACAGTTTAAAAGGTAGAATCTTGCAATTGGAAAGTGAGGCTCAGAAATCAAATGAACTGATAAGCAAATTGAACACGAGAAATGACCAGATTGAAAAGGAAAACCAAAAGATCATAGCCGAAAACCGAAAGATTATAGTCAAAAACCAGTCCCTAAAGGCTAGAATTGAGCAATTAGAAGCTAACGATCTCGCAAGACAACAAGAACAAATAAAACAAACTCAAAAGACTGAAAAAATAGAAGGAAAAATGAAATATCTCAATGAGAAAGTGACAGACCAAGAAAACCGGTCTAGAAGAGACAATTTGAGAATCATTGGTCTTCCAGAAAAACCAGAAATTAATAGAAACCTGGACTCCATACTAAAAGAAATTATTCAGCAAAATTGCCCTGAAGTCCTACACCAAGAGGGCAATACAGACATTGAAAGGATCGATAGATCACCCGCAACATTTGATCCAGATAAGAAAATGCTCAGGAATATAATTGCCAAATTCAAGAGCTTCCAAGTAAAAGAAAAAAAATCTTACAAGAAGCTAGAAAGAGACAATTCAAATATCAAGGAGCACCAATCAGGATCACACGCGATCTGGCAGCCTCCACGCTAAAAGATCTCAAGGCTGGGAATATGATATTCAGAAAGGCAAGAGAGCTGGGCCTACAACCACGGATCAACTACCCATCAAAATTGACTAAATATTTCCAGGGGAAAGTATGGGCATTCAACAAAATTGAAGATTTCCAAGTATTTGCACAGAAAAGACCAGGGCTAAATGGAAAGTTTGATATCCAACCACAAAAATCAAGAGAAACATGAAAAGGTAAATAAGAAACAGAGGGGAAAGAAAGAAAACTCATGAATTTTAAATTTGCCTTTTTAAGGGCCTCAGTAAGATCTAATTATCTGTATTCCTATGTAGAGAAATGCTATGTATAATTCTCTGTAGTGAACTCTATTCACTATTATAGTATTCACTATTATAGTAATCAGAAGAATAATAAACAGGGAAAGGGCGGAACACTAAATAATCTAAGATGACATGGGGGATGGGAAAGAGGGGGTGAATAGTAGGGGACACCAAGAGAAACTTGAGTGAATAAGAAAAATAGGATATTCTATTACACACAAAGAGGGCATAGGAAGGAGCGGGGACAAATACTATTATAAGAAGGAGAGGAAGAGAGCATTAAGAGGTAATAATCAAACCTTACTCTTAGTGTAATCAACCCGGAGAGGGAAGAGTAGCTATACTATCCATTGGGACATAAAACGCTTATCTAACCCTTCTGAGAAAGTCAGAAGGGATAAACCAAGGGGAGCAGGGGAGTGGGAAGGTCAAAAAAGGTAGGGGAGAAGAAGGGGGAGGGAATTCATTAGGCCTTTAAAAACAAAAAGAGGGGAAAAATAAGGGAGGGGGTAGAAAGGGAAGTTAATCAAGGGAGGGGATAAGGGATAGCGGTTCAATAGCAAACCACTGGTTTAAAAGGAAATAGTACAAGAAAAAGGGGTAGGAATAATACGAAATACGAAAATGTCAGCAAATGCACAACTGATGATTATAACTCTGAATGTGAATGGGATGAACTCACTCATAAAACGGAAGCAAATAGCAGAGTGAATTAGAAACCAAAATCCTACCATATGTTGTTTACAAGAAAAACATATGAGACGGGTGGACATACACAAGATTAAGGTTCAGGGCTTGAGCAAAATCTTTTGGGCGTCAAATGAGAAAAAGAAGGCAGGAGTGGCTATTATGATTTTTGACAAAGTCAAAGTAAAAATAGATATGATTAAAAAAGACAGGGAAGGTCATTACATCCTGATTAAAGGCAGTATAAACAATGAGGAAATAATACTGCTCAATATGTATGTATCAAGTGGCATAGCATCCAAATTCATAAAGGAGAAACTGGCAGAGCTCAAGAAGGAAATAGATAGTAAAACCACACTAGTGGGAGATCTAAATATTCCTCTTTCAGATCTAGATAAATCAAACTGAAAAATAAATAAGAAAGAGGTAAGAGAGGTGAATGAAGTCCTAGAAAAATTAGATTTAATTTATATGTGGAGAAAAATAAATAGGGACAAAAAGGAATACACCTTCTTTTCAGCTGCACTTGGCACATTCACAAAGATTGACCATGTTACAGGGCATAGAATCATTGCAAACAAATGCAAAAGAGCAGAAATAATAAATGTAACCTTCTCAGATCATAATGCAATAAAAATAATAATTAGTAAGGGCATCTGGACAGGCAAATCTAAAACTAATTGGAAATTAAACAATATGATTCCCCAAAACCAATTTGTCAAAGAAGGAATCATAGAAACAATCAACAATTTCATTGAAGAGAATGACAATGATGAGACATCCTACCAAACTCTGTGGGATGCGGCCAAGGCAGTACTCAGGGGGAAATTTATATCCTTGAGTGCATATATTAACAAATTAAGAAGGGCAGAGATCAATGAATTGGGCATGCAACTCAAAAAATTAGAAAGCTAACAAATTAAAAATCCCCAGATGAAAACTAAATTTGAAATACTAAAAATCAAGGGAGAAATTAATAAAATCAAAAGTAAAAGAACTATTGAATTAATAAACAAGACTAGAAGCTGGTATTTTGAAAAAACAGATAAAATAGACAAAGTACTGGTCAATCTAATTAAAAAAAGGAAAGAAGAAAACCAAATTGACAGTATCAAAGATGAAAAGGGAGACCTCACCTCTAATGAAGGGGAAATTAAGGCAATCAATAAAAACTATTTCTCCCAATTATATGACAATAAATATAACAATTTAGTAGATATGGATGAATATTTACAAAAATATAAACTGCCTAGATTAACAGCAGAAGAAATAGAATACCTAAATAATCCCATATCAGAAAAAGAAATTGAACAAGCCATCAAAGAACTCCCTAAGAAAAAATCGCCAGGGCCTGATGGATTCACAAGTGAATTCTATCAGACATTCAAAGAGCAACTAATCCCAATACTATACAAATTATTTGATATGATAAGCAAAGAAGGAGTCCTACCAAATTCGTTTTATGACACAAATATGGTACTGATTCCAAAGCCAGGGAGA